>NW_009715398.1:10445-12186 GCF_000703405.1 Apaloderma vittatum | reverse complement strand
AGCTTCCTTGCCTTGCTGCTTGCAGCCCTGGGAGGCGGGTGGGCAGAGCTCGCCGCCCCTTGCACCTTCTCGCTCTGGAACAGGCCTAGAGCGTGGGAAGGAAGCGTTCTGCAATGAGGTGAAACCGTCAGTCGCTTATTTAGTTCTACTTCTAATTCAGATCTGCACAACAAAACCAGGATTAGCCCCTAACATTCGACTGCCTGTTTCTTTTCCCCATGACCTCTAAGCTGCCTTCTCTGTTGTCCCGCTCCCCCCACAGATCTTGGGAAACGTTTCCGAGTTTCAGCGAGTCGTCAGCGTGCTGCAGGAAGGGGTGGATTTTGATATCGATGTCAATGCATCTGTCTTTGAAACTAACATTCGAGGTGAGGTGGGTTTTTCTGTGGTATTTGTGCTAGACCTCCTTTCTGTACAATCCTCTGACCCATGTGCAGAGATACTGAGAGGCGGCCATCAGAGGGAGTGTGTACAGGGACACCTCAACACACAGAAAAGTCCCAAACAAACGTCACTTCCTTGTTGTCCTTACACGTCACCTTTTTGGTCCCTGCCTCAACACAAGCGGAAGTAGATGTGGCAGTTTCAGTGTTCTAGTGCCACGTTTTGAGCTTTGGAAAGAACATCTTCTCCACTGAAACAGTATAAATTTTATACTATCTTTTCTTTTTTTTTATGTACTGTTTTGGAATAGAGGTTATTAACTTCATGCTTTAGCATCATAAAGTGAAATTTGTCTTTTTTTTCTTGAAAACCACAAAGGCCTTTGGAGTCTATAACCAGTTTAATGCTGAAATGCTTCTGTACCATCCAGCTAAAAGATGCTGTCGGGGAACAAAACTGTTAGTTATGCTCTTTTTGGTCTCTCTTCTCAAATATTGCTGAGCCAATTTTTGCAGCAGTGTAATTTCTCTGTGTTTGTGCTTGTTATGTGACGGTAGAGAAGCCTGTGCAAAGGGCTGACAGCTCACTGCCTCCGTCAGTGACGCTGAAATTCTTGACTCTGGCCTAGACATTTTTCTCCAAGGAACTTAGAAGGTGTACTCCGTTACTGTACACAAATGTACTCTTAAGCTGTCTGCAAGAAATGAAACGGAATTCTTCTCCTAGAGGTTTGTGTTCGTTGTACTGTTAGTTTGTGGGTTGTCAGGTATAGTAGAGCGGGTAGGATCTGATGCTTCTGAAATAATCATAGAATCATAGACTGTTAGAGGTTTGAAGGGACCTCTAGAGATCATCTAGTCCCACCTCAACATGAGGAGAAAATTCTATACTGTGAAGTGACGGAGCACTGGCACAGGCTGCCCAGGGAGGTTGTGGAGTCTGTCTCTGGAGACATTTGAAACCTGCCTGGACGTGTTCCTGGGTAACCTACTCCAGGTGACCCTGCTCTGGCAGGGGGTTGATGATCTTTTGAGGTCCCTTCCAGCATTCTGTGATTCTAATGGAAGATGCTTATCTGCTCCCTGTTTGAGACCGCACCTCGAGTACTGTGTCCAGTTTTGGTCACCACAGTATAAGAAGGACATTGAGGTGCTGGAGCGGGTGCAGAGAAGGGCAACAAGGCTTATGAGAGGTCTGGCAAACATGCCCTATGAAGAGCGACTGAGGGAACTGGGTTTGTTTAGTCTGGAGAAGAGGAGGCTGAGAGGAGACCTTATTGCCCTCTACAGCTACCTAAAGGAGGCTGTAGTGAGGCTGGTGCTGGTCTCTTCTCTCTAATTACTAATGACAGGACAAG
>NW_009715398.1:0-10315 GCF_000703405.1 Apaloderma vittatum | reverse complement strand
CAAAAAAAAAGTAGATCTAGCACTTGAGGCTGTGGTGTAGTGGTTAGGTGTGCTGGGATGAAGGTGGGACTAGATGATCTTCAGAGGTCCCTTCCAACCCCTGACATTCTGTGATTCTGTGATTCTGTAACAGGGAGGAAGGAAGAAACCACTTTTGTGGCGTGTTGAATTCTGCTGTTAAGGATGACCCATCTCATTTTCCTTCCCCATAAACACTGCCTCTGCGTCCTGATGAGCACCACTGGTGTGAGATTTCATTCCTCCCCATGTTCTTTAATGGAATTCTTCCTGTGCACCTTTCAGTGGTGGGTGGTCTCCTCTCAGCTCACTTGCTGTCGAAGCGGGCCGGCGTCGAGGTGGAAGCGGGCTGGCCGTGTTCGGGACCTCTCCTGAGGATGGCTGAGGAAGCAGCTCGCAAACTCCTGCCGGGTGAGGTCTTGTCTGGTTTGTGTCGCTGCAGTTCAGGAGGTGACTGATGTGTGTGAGGAAGATGACGCTGCTTGGTGCATAAACTCATAAAACCAGTCCTGCCTCCCCTGAGCTCAAAGCAGGTTTAGCTTGTGGGGAAGACACTGTGAAGTGTGTGATGCCAGTTGTATGTACGCATGCCCAGCATTGTATGCGCTTAACGTGTCAATTTGTGGCTTGTTGAGGACAAGTGTGTTTAATATAAATAACAAATACAGGCTGTGGAAACAGCAGCTTGTAAAGACAAGAAGATACAGCCTTATCTACCTCTTTGTGGGCTGCTGCTGGGATGTGCAGCCTGATGGCAGGGACTGTTCCTTGCCTGGCACGTGCCTGGCGTTGCTGCTGAGTAATCACAAGCTCAGTGTTTGCACTTTGATCAGGGTTTATACTTCCACTTCTGCTGCCCTGCTTGTGCTGTGAAAAAAATGAAGTAGGCATGCAGTGTGCCGCTCTGGGCAGGGTGGAAGAGATCTGAAGTACTTTCCCAAGAGTGTGTGTAGCTTAGGATGCCCTCTCTGCCCTGCCCCAGGATCAAACTCTGCTTCCCATTTCGTTCTTTGCAGTCACTGCAGTTGTTCCTGTCCTGCTTCTTAGGCTCTGGTTGCTTGACAGTCTGTCGGATGAAACATTGAACAATGAATTGAACCAAAAGTACTGTATTTCAGCTTTTCAGACCCCAACTGGGATGCCGTATGGAACAGTGAACTTGATGCATGGAGTTAACCCAGGGGAGACCCCAGTTACCTGTACTGCTGGAATTGGAACATTTATAGTGGAGTTTGCCACTTTAAGCCACCTTACTGGTGACCCAGTGTTCGAGGATGTTGCCAGGAAGGCTTTGAAGGCACTGTGGAAAAATCGCTCTGATATTGGGCTGGTGAGTGAGGAATGGACTTTGGAGGTTTTGGCCTGCTTTTTCTTTAGTTTGGTGGATGCAATTCTAAGCATCAAAAAGCATCAACAGAGAGGAGATAGAACTAGATAAATAACCACAGTGCCAGTATCTGGGCTGTGTTTGACATTGTTCCTGACCACCTGCAGCATCCCCATCTCTGCTTTAGTGGTGCAACCCGACATTGTGCCATTGTTCTGTTCCAGCACAGATGTGGTTGGGAGATAAAGGCCTGCTGCTGGGTATTGCAGTTTTTGTAACAGCAGCTGTAACAGATTAAATAAAAGGTCTGTCTGATGCCCGGGGTGACAGTGGCCTACGGAAGAGAGAAGAGCATGGCAAGTGCCCCAAGATAGCACCAGCCTCTGTGGCTTTGGTGGTTTAGGAATATTCAGAACTAGAAGTGTTATCTGTGTGTTCACTAACTCCTGGTCTGACCTTCTATAGTTAATTTCTGTGGCTGCTTTTTGAACATCTGTGAGTGCCTAGTGTGATGGTATTGGGAAGGGTTTCCTTTTATTTGCGTTGGAAACCGTTAGGTTTTGGCTTGTACTCCTAATCCTTATTCCAGAAAAACTGAATAGCTGGGGTTATTTATTTAAATATTAGCCTGGCATCTCTTGTGCCTGTGACATCCTTGGCCTCGGTCTCTGTGTCTGTACCTCTTCATCCTTCTCTGCTCTTTTACAAGATCAGAATTAGAAATGGACAAATTGTGTCAAAATTGTGCATTTTTACAGTAGGATAATGGTGTTTTGTTTTGGCCAGTGCAGTATTTGTAATGGAAACATAGAATTCCAAGTTTCTACAGTTTGTACTTCTCTGCTACTGATAATGTGTCTTTTAATGGAGAAAATACTAGTTGGTGTGGATGTTGTGAATCTGTGAAATGCACAGCCTGAAAAAAAACTAGTCAAGGTTTTCTTGGTGGTTGTGTTGTGGGGATTTTTTTTTTAAATTGCAATTCAGTAGATTAGCTTTATTTCCATTTTAACTTCCTTTTTCCTCCTCTCTTCGCTTCTCCCAGGTCGGTAACCACATCGATGTGATAACTGCCAAGTGGGTGGCCCAGGATGCCGGCATCGGGGCGGGAGTGGATTCCTACTTTGAATACCTTGTCAAAGGGGCCATTCTCCTGCAGGACAAGGAGCTGATGTCCATGTTTCTAGGTGAGCGGTTTGCCTCCTCTGTGAAGGGTCCCAGAAATGCCTTCTTCACTGCACCTGTAAAAAACTCTGCATGCAGGACTGTGGAAGAAGATGATCAAGAATTTAATAGGGTAAATTCAAGACTATTCCTGAAGCATTTGTTGTAATACTTTTGAACAATCTGAGTTACCGAAGTGAGCATCCTGAGAAGTCACTTGTGTGACGGGGCTCGAGTGAAAAAGGGGCTTCTCTCATTCTTAAAAAGATTTTCTTGTTGGATTACCAATGCATCTGTGTTTCTTTGTAGAATATAACAAAGCTATCAAAAATTACACAAAGTTTGATGACTGGTACCTCTGGGTTCAGATGTACAAAGGAACAGTGTCCATGCCTGTATTTCAGTCCCTGGAGGCCTACTGGCCAGGTCTGCAGGTAAAAGCTGTCATACCAGTAGCATATCGTGATTTTGTTCGTCGGTCTTTAGTATAGGAGTTATAAATACAATCCTCATCTGTGTTGGTTTGAGTTTGTTTTGCTCTCTGCTGAAATCCACTGTAATCTGAGCTCGTATAAGAGCAGATGTTGACTTTATTTACGGTCCATAATAGAAGTCTCCCAGTAAGCATGATGGGATGGCAGTTTTGCTGTAGCAAATTCCCCTGACAGTGTTCTCGTGATCCAGGTGGGAACTTCAGGCAAAAGAAAACGACATCTTGTAAATGCTTTATTTGTGTGAATCACTTCCCATTGAGAGGTTCGCTTTCTCATCAGGACTTGCGTTTGGTCTGAGACTCTGTTATCCCTGCTGAAACAGACTGGGTGCTGTGGTTGACTGCAAGAAGTGTTGACTGAAGAAACTCAGCATTTGATTAATGAAAAATGAAAGGCTTCATATTATTTAGGTGTGTGGGATGTGATCCATCGGAAAAGCAACACATATCTCCTTAGTCCTACCTATTCTTACAGCATCACGCCTAAATATTACTTAGAGCATTCAGAGCTGCTGAACAACCCATCTCTATCTCTTGCTTTGACTATAGGAGTGTTACTGCATAATTCTTATGCTATTTCTTCTTCACTCAGATGTTGCTTTGCTAATTCTCTCGCAGAGCCTAATTGGGGATGTAGACAATGCCATGAGAACCTTCCTCAACTATTACACTGTCTGGAAGCAGTTTGGTGGGCTGCCCGAGTTCTACAACATTCCCCAGGGCTACACGGTGGACAAGAGAGAAGGATATCCACTCAGGCCTGGTAAGCAGAAATAAAATAAAAAGGAGCATGGAGTCTTGGTCATGGTCCGAGGAAATGTTACTAACACCTGACATCCCAAGTTTCCTGCCCGGTTTTGCTGTGACTTAGTTCCTGCACGTGTATTACCAGCGATTTCCAAAGTCAGAGCTACACGTTTTGCTTCCTGCCGCTCACAAAGCAGGGCCACGTTTCAGAGGAAGCGAACCACCGTGTTACGATGTAAAGGGAGCCTGTTAGTGAACTGGGTTCACAGTGCAGGGTTTGATATGTTTAAGTGTTTGATTGTCCCACATGGGATGTTTTAAAGTCAGGCGAAATATTAACGTGGCTGCTTGTGTTCTTTAAATTTAGGAAGCGAAAGTGAGTATAAAGAGATCACTATAGTTCTGCTGAGGCCCTGAAATAAACTCACTCTAGTTGTGCTGGTCTAAGAGGGATGTATCATATAAGAAAGGAATTATGTAACATGTGTTTGTGATACTGCAGTGAAATGATCTGTCTTTTTTTTTTCTGATTTTTTTCACAACTGACCAAAAAAAAAAATCCCACCTGATTATGAGGTCAGTAAAACTTTGAGATTAATTAATCACCTTCTGGTCTGAGTGTTCAGGTGACATCCATATTGGACACTGGTGCCAAAAATACTCATTATTAACTTTCAAAGGTATTCTAACATCCAAAAATACCTGTTTCTTTAGTAAGTAAGCAGAGCACAGTGCATATGTTGCCTATATAGAGTATTTCCCTAGTGCTTGTTTTCAGAGCCTTACAGTATTGTTTAAAAATTAGATTTTGGGAGTTGGATTTCTCGTTTGTAATCTTTTTTAGTCTTCCTTTGTCAACTGAGTTTTAATCCTTTTCTCTCTTGCTCCCCTCCCACTCCTGGAATGTGGGAGGGGAGCATTATTCACCCTTCCCTGAGCTGATGCAATCTGGTTACAGGGAATTTCTTTGTAGCACATCCTTTGTAAAAAGCAAGTATCTGTGCTTTGAGTCGGAGGAAATGCAAGGCAAGCTAGACCCTTTAACTAATTTAAAAATACTTTTGGGTGATCAGTTGAAGTAATATCTCGTCTTCCCTGTGTACATAGCTTGGTAATCTTCACCCTTGCAAATGTTTGGGTGGTTGTTTTTTGGTTTTTTGCAGAGCTGATTGAGAGTGCAATGTATCTGTACCGGGCAACAAGAGATCCCACGCTCTTAGAACTGGGGAGAGACGCGGTGGAGTCAATAGAGAAAATCAGCAAGGTGGACTGTGGGTTTGCAACGGTAAGTGCTAAATCTGCTGCTAGGTTGGCTAGACAGCTGCTAAAAAAATTTCAGCTTTTAGAAAGCGTTCTCATGAATGATATTCTGCTATTGAGTCAAGTGATCGCTTTGAAATACAACTTCTTTGTCAAATAAACCCCGTGTATTTCTCTGTGAAGCTGACCTGGTAACTGCTGGCCGTATTTCTGGTAGTAATTTTCCTCGTGGCCTGAACAGTGCGCCAGATTCTGTCACAGGCTGTTGCACCAGAGCCAAAAATGTGGGAAAGCATCAGAAGCTTCTCTTGCCTCCTGTACCTTGGCGGGCGTTGCAGCTTAGCAGGAAGGCTCACATGCAGGCTCTGTGCCTGCAGGTTGTGTGACTCTGCTTTCTCTCCATGCCTTGATAAATCTCATCAAACAAAAGAGAGCTGCAGTGAGTGATCTCTCTAAAATTCATCTAACAGAAGATTTCAAGCATACTATCAAGCTCTAGTTTAGGAAAAAACCTTCTTATTTGGATTATTGGGAATTGGGCCTTCTGATCTGGGAAACAGATAAAAGCCTTTGTGATTTATTTTTTTTTTTTCAGTGGAGGAAATGACAGGAAGCTTACTCATTCTTCTTGCCCAGACAGGAAGTTCCTCCTGATTGTTAGTTTCCTGGTTCTTATCACTTAGACTATGCTAATTCAAAACATCTGGAGCTTTGTTGGATGTATTTGCATAGGACTGTGTAAAATACCCAGTGAATTGAGGCCATACTGTGCTGTTTAACTGAAATGAATTGCAAGCTGGATTTACGTCTCCCCTTAAGTTCATAACTTATGAATTTGACGTAACTGTAACCCACTCTATTTCTTCTCTTGTAGATCAAAGACTTGAGAGATCACAGACTGGATAATCGCATGGAATCCTTCTTTTTGGCCGAAACGGTAAAATACTTGTACCTGCTGTTTGACCCAGACAATTTCATTCACAATGATGGATCCGTCTTTGATGTGGTGATTACACCATACGGGGAATGTGTCTTGAATGCTGGAGGATACGTCTTCAACACTGAAGCTCATCCCATAGACCCTGCTGCGCTGCACTGCTGCAGGAAGCGTAAGGAGGAGCAGTGGGAGGTAGAAGACTTGATGCGGGAATTTTACTCCCTGAAGAAAACTAAGAAATTCATTTTCAAAAGAGCTTCTGATCATGGTGAAGGGGAAAGTGCAAAAGACCCTGCAGATGCCTCTTCAGAGAAAGCTGGAGAGAGAAGAAACTCTAAGAAGAGCTCACACTCCCTCCTGAGTTGCCCCAGTCAGTCTTTTAACTCTAAACTTGCAGTGCTGGGACAGGTCTTCCTAGATAACAGCTGAATCTTAAATTATTGAACTTTGATTCAGACTCTGGGAATATATTCTTATAGTTTCATAATGGAAACTCTTGTACGTCACAATGTGAATTGTATGATGAAGTGAAACAGCATCCTATTAAATTTTGCCACTCCTCATTCATAAAACATGATTCAGAAAGTAGCTGTTAATGCTGTGAAGTTGCTATTCTCAAAACAGGTGGCTGCATGGATAGGAAACAGGTGATCAGAAAGAGAATGAGAAGTCTAAAGCTTACAGGTACCTTGTTTACTACGTTGTGAGGTTGTTCTGAAGTTTTACAGGCTTACACAGAGTCCAGAGCTTCCTTTGTTCTCTAAAACAAAGTGTGAGCGTGTCAGAAGGGGAAAAGCAAGCATTACCAGCTGTAGCTTCACCTCTGAGCCTAGAAGTTTCCTCTAGGTGTTCCACCTTTCATCTTTGTCCTCTTGATGAAGATGTGGTTTGAGAGACTGATGACCAGTTGAAAAAACCTGTTGACCTGGAGGTGGAGGCTCAGGTTTGTAGATGCAGACGTGTCCATCAAGCACGAGTAGTGGCGTGGCGGGAGGAGAGCAGTTGCAACATAGAAAAGTGCTCTGTCCCTCTGTGTGTAGAATCAGCGTGGGCCAGTGCCACCTGCCTGAAACTGGTTTAGTAAGTGTCCAGTTAATGTCATCAGCGAACTGAGGTGACGCGTGGACTAGCAAAGGTTTGAGTTGCCCTGCAACGGAGCTTGCTTTCTTACAGAATCTAAAACGGGTTTCCAGGGAAACTTCCCCATTTCTTTCCTCTTCTAAACTTCCCTTTGGGGCCTCGCTTTGCGTAACTCTGCATTGGCCACCTCCCGTCGGTGAAGTTGGCCTCAGGGTGGACCCTCTGAGCTGTGCGTGTAGTGAGCACAAGGGTGGGATGTCAGGGGGCTCGGTTCAGACTGAAATGCAACTCTCCCTTGGCACAGGAGACAGCTGGACAGATGTTTGTAAGCTGCAGTGACGGAGCTCCTTGCAACCCTTCCTCTAACAGAAACCAGGCTGCCTTTCTGGTTTTTTAACAAGTGAAAGGTGGGCAACGTCTTGTTCAGCTGACTCGACAGATCCAAACCTTTAAGTTTATTCTTAGTGTCTTTTCGATGTGTGTATGCAACAATCAAAAAGAGTGAAAATGGCAGTGTTACAAAGAGTGATTCTTTTTAAGGAAAAGGGGATGGATGACAGAAAATTTCTTCAAGCCTCCTGGCAGCTGAGCTGTCTGGAGCAAGCGCAATCGAGCTGTAGTCATCTGAGTGAGGTAGAGCTAGAATATGTATAAATCCATGTGGCCAGGGAAATACTTAGATAGAACCAGGTCAGTGCTCACACTTTGCTGATGCTTTGAGAAACTTGTTTTGGTCTCCATCTATACAAGTACTAAAAAGTTACAAAAAATCTGCACTCCCGCCCTTAAGGATGGAAATTCTGTTGCATTTCTGAGTAGAGTAAGGTTAGAGGATTTGGACAGACAGATGTATTGGAAGGACTGTAACTTGGGCAGGCCCTTCAAGCTCTAGAAGTACTGCACTGATGTACCTGCTGCAGGGGAGGTATTGAGAGGAACACCCCAAAATTGAGGCACTGTTAGACAAAGATGGAGCTCTTGTCAGCGGCTCTTTGTAACCAGGTTAACTTTCTGTCTTGCAGTTGTTGAGATTTCACACACACTTTGATCTGTAGAACAACAAAATGCAGGCCTTCTCCTATGGCTTTACTCCATGCTTGATCCTGATTCTCTCTCAGCACTGTCCCACCCATGGAGTAGAGGAAAATAAAAAGATTTGTGAGTTAGGCTGCAGGTCACCAACACAGAAGATCTCTGCTAACTCTGGCATTTTGGGGCCCTCACCTTAGAGGCTACAGTAGCAGACCCAAGGGATATAGTAACCGTAAGAGGTAAGGTCTTCCTTTAGCACAGTTGCAGCTGAAAGAATTAATCTGTCCACAGGTGCTGTGAGTAATTAAATGGATCTTGATTATTGTTACGGGATTGATGAGTCACAATAACAGAAGCCAGCTTTAATTTTCATTTGTTCCAGGATTTGAAAGCGACTGCCATCTTACTAAGACTTTCTTTAGGCAAAAGGAACTGTGCTATGATTTCTTAGGATCCTTAGTAAGCCTTTTCTTTAAATGGAAAACTGACTTGCCCTCACTGCCGGAGGGCAGAGAGTGTGTTGGAGCCTTGGTGACACTTGTACAAGTTGGCCTTTTTTGTTGGCACTGTGATGAAGGACAGATATTTGAGAATCTCGAAGGGATGGCGGGATGAAATCAGCTGTGGCTGGCTGTCCTGCTAGACCTCACCTTCCATTCCCTGTATGTCCAACACTCCCTGTATGTTCTGAGGTCGTTGAGAGCTTGGTGGATTCAAAATTACTATCAGAAGTCAGCTGTGGGGGAAAAAGAAATATTTAACTTGTGGCCTTTCCTCCCAGGGGCCTCCCAAGGGAGGAGGACATCTGTGGGAAGTGACGGCAGATCTATTTTGGCATATTCCAGCTGGAGGGAGAGCTCCACTCGAGCAGTATGGAGAGCACTTGGTCATGTTAACAGAACGTCGAGGATTTTTGACACATCCAGAATGAGATGGGTGTGAAGGGCAGATGGGTAGTGGCAATTTTTGGGTAGCTTCCAAATGAGGCAGGTTGGTGCTTGGAAGGTCCCGCCTACGGTGCGTATTCATGGCATCTAGGGCTGGAAGGAAATGATGGATTTTGGTTGAGTGGTGAAAGATAGAACAGAAACCAAATTTAGCAGTTGCTGTTGATCACATCCTTGTAATTGTTGGGGGATTATTTTTTTTTCGTTCACTCTAAGCAGCCTGCAAAGCTGAAAACTTAGGGCTTCTAAGCTGTTTCAAAAGTGTTTGGATTTGGAGAGGCTGTAGATTGATGAAAGGTCAGACAAACATCTTGGGAAAGGTATTTTAATGGTGCTAACAAAGGAGAGAGCAAAAAGAGGGAAACCTTTGCATGAATTTCTGGCAAACATACCCAGAGGGGAGGTACTAGGACAGGGGACTTCAGAGCAGCCTGGGGCAGTGCAAGTGTGCAAGGGAAAAAATATTGTCCTGTTTGCATTCCTTCAAATGCAGTGCTTGGTAGCTCTCTGTGAGCAGCAGTTTATCAAAACAGCAAGTCATCTGTTAGCAGATCTTGCTTTTTACAATAATGCTGTGATCATCATCAGACCCATGGTGGTGAGAAGCAGCTACTGCGATTCTGTAAAACTCACAAATACATCACCTGGATGCTATCGCAGCACTGAGTTAGGGATCACATTAATCCCCAGCACCTTTATTGCTTTATATTGTGCCTTGTACAATAAAGGGAAGTTAAAATGGAATATAAACAATGGCCCATTTTTAAGACAGCTGTGATTTTGGGCACCCATACTGAATGCTGCGTTCTTGCTGCCTTGCCAAGAACCAGAACCCGGCTGCTCCACCGGGCTGGTGACAGCAGCTCTGAGCCTCGGGAGAGGTGGCATCAAGCGAGGGTGGGTGGCCACTGGTGAGGGTTGTCTTTGGGACCATTGTCTCCCTTGAACCTCAGTCAGGAACTCGCTCCTGAGTGTCTCCCAACCTGACATGTCTCCTTTGACTTGTGTTGGCTTGCAGTGTTTTTTATAAACCTTTGGGGGCATCTGCACTGTGGGGAACAGCACCTGGGTCCAGCTCTCCCGTCTCGCCGGGGCCGAGCAGGTTTCTTGCGAAGGCCTCTGGGCTCTGTGGGGTCACCCATCTCCCTTGTGCGGGTCCTTTCATTCAGACATCTTGGGTGCCACACTGGATTTTAGTGCTGCCCGTGTGTCTCAATTCCTTCCCTCAGCTGCTACTAGTGAATTAATAGGGTTTTTTACAAAAGAGAAAAGTACGTGGGGGTATTGGGCAAAAACTGGGGGGCTATGTG
>NW_009715397.1:0-5667 GCF_000703405.1 Apaloderma vittatum | reverse complement strand
GGAAAGGCTGGATGTGGCATTTAGTGCCATGATTTAGCCGATGTGATGGTGTTGGGTCATAAGCTGGATTTGATGATCTCAGAGGTTGTAAAGAAGGAGGTGAGTAGCGCACCCATATCCTAAAAATAAATTCGCGCGTGTAGTTAAACTAAATTTATTTACAGAATATAAGCTCCTCCAAATTTAAAGGTTTGGTATTGGTTGAGGAAAAGATCAAGCTCAAGCACTAGCCCTTGACTAAAGAATGATAATCCGGATTATCATACACTCACCTCAACCAAGACAAGGGTTCCCTTTCTCGTCTTGATTGTCCTCACTAAGGTACTTAAAAAGGCGGGGTTTCCCATTCTTGCCTTTTCAACCTTGCCAGGGGTACCTTAACCAGGTGGGGATTCCCGTTCTCATCTGGTCAACCTTGCCTAGGGGTCCCCTAGACGAAGGGGGACACTTTACAAACCTCGGCAGTAGCACCGCCGTGAGGTAACTCCAACATGGCCGCTGCAAGAGCCCAGTTTTAAAGGGCCACCAGCCCACCCCATTTTACAGCCTCAGTCGAAGATGAACTTTGGTCAATCAAACCATCTCGGCTTCTCATTGGCTGCTAGCCAACTTCCTGGGTGTAACTGAGTCCCGACCAGCTCAGGTTCCATAGAAAAGTCTGGACTAGCCCAGGTTGCAGATTCCCTGAAATCTGCCTAGCACCAGCTTAGCTGGGGAGAGAAAACACCTGCCACAGAGGTCTTTTCCAGCCTCAACAACTCTGTGATTCTGTGTGTTTGTGAAAGACATAGACATGTCAGTGTATATGTAGAAATGCATATTTTAGTTAAAGAAATTGAACTCTCTCAGAAATTAGGGAAGTTAAACTCCTTAGGGTGGAATTTTGGGGCCAGTCCTGTTTAATATCTTTAGCAATTATCTGGATGAGGTGTATCAAGTGCACTCTCAGTAAGTTTGCAGATGACACCAAATTTAACCGGAATGTTGATCTGCTTGAGATTATGGAGGCTCTGCAGAGGGATCTGGACAGGCTGGATCGATGGCTCAGGGCCAATTGTACAAGGTTCAACAAGGCCAAGTGTTGGGTCCTGCCATTGAGTAACAATAACCCAGCAGTGCTCCAGGCTTGGGGAGGAGTGGCTGGAAAGCTGCCTGGCAGAGAAGGATCTAGGGGTGTTGTTTGACAGCTGGATAAACATGAGCCAGCAGTGTGCCGAAGTGGCCAAGGCAGACAACGTCATCCTGGTGTGAATTGGAAATAGTGTGGCCAGCAGGAGTAGGGAAGTGATCATCCCTGTGTACTTGGCACTGACGAGACTGCACCTCGAATCCTTTGTTCAGCTTTGGGCTCCTCACTACAGGAAAGAGGTGCTGCAGCATGTCCAAAGAAGGGCGATAAAGCTGGGGAAGGTTCCTGAGAACAAGTCTTACAGAAAGTGACTAAGGGAACTGGGATTGCATGGATAGAAGGAGGCTGAGGGGAGACCTTCTGCTCTTTACAACTGCTTGAAAAAGGATTGTAGCAAGGTAGGTGTTGGCCTCTTTTCCCAAGTAACAAGTGATAAGACAGGTGAAAATGACATCAAGTTGCACCAGGGGAGGTTTAGGTTGGACATTTGGAAAAATTTCTTCACTGAAATGATTGTTAAATATTGGAGAAAGCTGCCCAGGGAAGTGGTTGAGTCACCATCCCTGGAGGCATTTAGAAGCCATGTAGATGTAATGTTTAGGGTCGTGGTGGATTTGGCATTGCTGCATTAACAGTTGGACTTGATGATATTAAAGATTTTTTCCAGTCTAAATGGTTCTGTAACTCTATGATTCTATAACTCTATGATTCTATGATTTTTTTAGCCACGAAATGTGATGGCAAGGGCTCAAAATAAAAACTCTTTACACTCCTCCTATCCTCCTCCCCAGATACTGCTCTGACCCCTGGGAAGGAAGCATGTTGAGGTCATAAGACATATTTGAGTTGATAAAGTGTTCTGTAACCTTATCACAGAGGTTCATGTTTTAATGGAACATAGAGCAAGTGCACATATGAGGCTTCAAATGTCTCCATAGACAGGAAAACAGTGCAGCAGCATCTATGCCACACCCTGGAAAGGTAAGATTGTGCTGATGGTGCTTCCCAAGAGGGTGGGCAACCTCACACAGCACTGGCAGGACCAGACTGCTGGGCAGCCACCGGTCCCTGTGCCCATTCTATATGTCTGGCTGGCTTTGAGAGCTTGGCAGGGAGCATGAGTGCATGTCCCAGGCAAAGTGGGACATGGCACGGGAGGGCAATGCTGTGGCAGTCCCAAGATGGGTGAGGAGCATCTCCCTCGGGTACCTCTTGCCTACTCTCATTGATCCCGGCAACTCATAGTGCTTCCTGGCAAAGACAGGGGCACGATGCACATCTGTGCACTCTCTCTTCCCTGCAGCCTGACAGAACTGACCTCAGTCCCTCTGTGGCTGCGTTGCACCCTGCAGCACTGTGGCACTGTGGTCAGGGCACTCACCACCACTCACTTCCCAGAAGAATCATAGAATCATAGAAACATAGAATGGCTTAGATTGGAAGGGACTTTAGAGATCATCTAACCCAACCTCCCTACCATAGGCAGGGACACCTCTCAACTAGACCAGATCGTCAGTCCTAAGAAGTTGTTAGCAAGGAAGCTGGGTTTAAACAACCAAATATTTCATCCAGCCTTTAGTGACAGAAGTAAAAGCTGAAAGGGTCACAATAAACAAATGAAAGTGTTGCAGCTCGTATTCTAGTACCAAACAGAACTACTGCAGTAAGTACTTCTAAGAGATGAAGATACAACCTCTGAAGTTTTTTATTTTCTAATTGTTCCATTATTTATTATTTATTTGGTTATTTGCTTCATTTTGAGACAACTAGACCATTTCCATGTTTACAAATAGTCTGAAATAACAGGTAAGGATCTGAAAACAACCTTAGTTTTATTTCTAATTCAGGGCCTTTCATTTTTCACTGTGAATTGTATCACTGCAAGGTCATTCACAACGTGCAGAGATATGACAAACTGGGAAAAAAACACCAAAAAGAAATCAAAAAGCCACAAACAAGCCCATACACATAAGACCTGAGCTATTCAAAGTCAAAAATAGAAATAAAGGTCATGATATTTCATGTATGAAGCTGAGCACTTCAACTGACAAGGCCTTATGACAAAACAAAGTGCACTACAAACTATACTTAAAGAGTTAAAAGTGATTTTCATTTCTTTCATTGGATAATTTTGTAGTTTCATACAGCATTATACATTCGTATAAGTAATATGCAGAGAGCTTTGACAACATCTTCCATACACTTTGTATCATCCAGATTAAAATAACTGAGAATATGTCAGGGGTGGGGCAAAATAGCCCATTTCTTCCTATTCCTGTCTAGAAATGGTTCAGGATAGAAACAGTTTTCAAGGACTTAGCCACTTCACATGCATACCTATAACAATCTATGTGACTATGAACTACTTTCACTCTGTTACTAAATAAAGTAGGCTACAGAAATTTTTTGAGTTGACTATTGCAAAAATAGTTTTAAATATAGATGATTTTCGAGTACAAAACCCAAATATTTTAAATAAATTCAGTAGCTCAGACTGTTTGAAAGTCTTGCAAAAGTAAGAAGTGTGACTGAATAAAAATACATTTAAGCTTTCTTTTAATTATAGGGAAAAAATGTCATTTTGTATTTCATAGTCCTCATTAAATGGTATATTCACATCATAATGTCTAGAAAATTTTTGTATGCAACTTCCAATTCAGCTAATTAGTACCACGACCTACTGGAGAGTTATAATTTAAGAGAAGAAACGAAGAGAGAAGTTAACCTACCTCAAAGAAAAAAAAAATTAGTATTCATATGTTACTACAAGATTATAATAATAATCATAATTAATAATGGCTTCCCAAGAGAGAGAGGGTGTGTTGTAAAATCTCTGTGCTGGAAGAATCAAGTCCAAGCAGAACAGTCACACTGGCTTCTTTCCTTTCTACTTCCAACCACACACATGCTGCTTCTGGGCCAGTAAACCAGAGACCACCCACCCAGGACATACTCAGTTATGTGGAGCTGGTCGTGTCTCCCAGATCAAGCTCTGCACCACACACAACAGCTTCAGAAACGTCAATGTAAGGAGCAAAACCTACACAATGTGTAAGCGTTTGAACTTTGGGTAGCACTCACTTTGCCTCATGGAAAGCTGAGTCTGATGGTTAGCTGCTGGAATATGATCTGATTTTTATTCCCCAGACCAACAACTAGCACCCAGTGCAAGTGAGATAACAAGAAAAACTACAAGGTATGGTGGCTAGCATATTGAACAGTCAACTCTCTAGAGAAAGAGAAGAGAGAAAGGCATTTTGAGATCCTACTAGGAATCTTCATTGTTTCTCTGCCAAGGGTTTTCAAAGTACTCACAGGGAAAAAAAAAAAGTAGCTTTCAGCAGTCACAGCTGTGTTATGCTTGATAATGTTTTGTACAATGCTTTGTGTTATGAAATACAAATTCCATTTGAGGTACTTTGAAAAATTTCCTAGTACAGACTCATTTTATTCAATTATCCTTGTAAGTTTAAAATGCTGAAATGAGAACTTATTCCAATTGCTTGTGGGTTAAACTAGACTGTAGCACTTCAGAAAAATGTGGTTTATTTTTGTGGACACTTTTATACAATCAGAAATCACTAAACTCTTCACAACTAATGACTGCAAATACAGCTGAAGTATGCAGACAGTACGCACATATAAACAGACGAGTGAAAACTGTAAAAGACGTTAACAGCACATATATAGTTGAAATGCTATTTTAGGTACGAATATGCTTTTTCTGTCTCTATGTGTTTGAAATTTCCTTTCTAATTTGGCTTGTGATATTAGCATTATTATGAAGAGCTTATTTGTGTATGTCAGACAAGTAACAATCTTCTCTCAGTGATTGAGACTAGATATTCACTAAATTTTAAGTTTTTATATATTTATTTTATGTTTCTTGCCACTCCCTCTGCAAAACAACAAAACTAAACAAAAAGCAAAGTTGTTAAAGATGTTGAACTTTGGTAGATAATTCAGGTAGAAAGTTATGCCTCAGAATTTAGAAGCAAATAGTCTGTTGATGGAAAATCACATATCAAATGAAACAAATTATACCAATGTTAAATTTAGCACACCTTTTTCATAAATTTAACATCTCTGCTTTTTTCCCTCTAGGGCTTTTAGTCAATAACACACATAACTATCATGCTCTGGATTTCCAAAGATTTGTAGCCACTCACACCCTATTAACCAGTTCAGTCTCCTAGATTATCAACCTAAGCTAATGTGGCTACCATCAGTGAGATAAGTAGGATTTGGGACTTCGAAACCATTGCTGAAGATAACCAAGGTCCTCACTGACTAATTTTAAAGAGAGGTATAACTTTATCAAGTACAACATCAAATGCCACACACAGACGCTGTAAGTCTAAAAGTAATTTTAAAATTAAACCAAAGAAACCAAAGAAAATTTCTTAGGATTCTAAAATTCAAAAAAGTGGAAAAGAAAATTGAGTGAAGATCATGAAGAATATAAGTGCAAATAAAGTAATTCACATTTAAATGCGACTGTTACTCTGTAAAATATTTTGTAATTCTAATAGACAACT
>NW_009715396.1:95259-114929 GCF_000703405.1 Apaloderma vittatum | reverse complement strand
CAGCAAAGCTTTTAGCTCAGAGCACACCTGGCCTCATTGTTAGAAGCACGCACCTGCCCACCAACCTGCCCCACCTTCAGCAGAAGATTGTCGTGATCAGTTGCTCATTCCCCAAATGAATGCCAGCTGGGCTACGCCTTGCATCCATCCACCGCGTTCTGCCACAGAAACTGGGGCTTCACAGTTCAAAAGCACCTGAAGCAGTAAAACACACTTTTCACCTCATTTCTCGCCAGTAAGATGGAAGTACTCAGCTTTAAAAGTTCAGTGTTTGAACAGGCAGCTGGGCTCCATGAAATCCTGGGGAAGGAGGAGAGCCTCCCCTACTTCTTATCCTAGGATCTGATCCGTCTTTCTGCGCTTCCCAAGAAATTGCAGGAAGGGTATGTATTAATAAATACACTTAGCATCAAGTCTCACAAGAAAGAGACCTAGGTAGGTATGTGTAACCCAACCTGAACTAAACCTGAAGACTTTTCTCCCCCTAGGCCAGGAGGCCACGCTCAGCCAGCGCTGGAGCTAAAGCCTTGCCCTTCAGATGCCAGCGGTTACCAGGCCTGGGAGGCAGCCAGCCGAGTGCTCCCCCAGTGCTAAACAACCACCAGCCATGGGGTAAGGGTTGGTTTTCCTCTTCCATGCCATGTTCCTGCAGCAAACCAAAGCAATAAATAAATCCACCACTGTAACAGCTGGTGGCTGAACAATGGTAATTAGAGATTGAAAGCTTCTGGAATCAAATTAGAGACTGTCCCTGTTTTCCAGAGACAGCGAAACCAGCTATAAAGCAGAAAGGCAGGTACATTACAATTTAACCTTCTTTAATTATCAGAATAGGCGCCTTTGGACAATAGTGTCTTTTCATCCCAGCTTCAGGTTCCCTGAAACTTCTAAAACATGCTTCCGGTGTCACTGTAATTAATGCGTTAATTAACACCAATCCTACCAGATCAACGTGAAAAGGAGGCATCTCCAATGCTGACATTTAAGACCGGAAGGAATGTTTCAGACCTATTTAATCGTAATTTCAGCCTTCCTGTTACTGCCAATGTCAGCATTCCAGCTGAATACTAGAGCTAAGGCTTTGTGGTTTAGGGGCAGGGCATTACCCAATTCTGATCCTAATTTGTTTAAAAATAATGCTGTAAAGGTTGACAAGGGCAATGGTAGACGTTCCACAAGGCTTAGCTGAAGCGAAGTATTTGCTTCACTGGAGGGAAAAAACATGCTCTATCTGCAGTGGAATAATTTAGAGGCAACTGGTAGTGGCCATTAATAAAAGGCTTAAAGGCCAAAGCAAAACAAAAGGAATGCATTTAGTATGAGACTCCTGTACTTTTGTACAGCGCACTCTCCCCCTCCTTCTCCTTGTCCAACTTTTCTTCAGTTAACAAACTAAAATAGCTCAACTTTTGTTGAGGCCATGCTGGCATGGAGAAGTACCATTCAATTTAGGCATGCACATGGATACGTGCCAGACCTTTATACACTGTCAAAGAAAAGAACGTTATAAAGTCTATATCCATAGGGCACTGAAGCAGCTACTCTTGCATGCAAAATGTCGAAACTGAAAACCTTCCCGGATGGACTTGCCAATTCTTATTCACATAAGAAGTCTCTCATGTTGTAAACCCGCAGGTATTTGTGCAAGCCAAGCAAGATTAGCAGTTGCTGAATTTTGAAGTCTCACCTTCTGGGTCAGGTTGTCATTTAAAAACACAATTTTCCTTTCAAAAATACAATAGATGCTTGTAGGCCTTCTGGTTGTAAAGTAAATTTTCAAAATGTTTTGAACTCAAAGACAAAGATTTTTTTTAAAAAAGGGCGGGAGACAAAATACATCTCGAGTCCCCTTATTTCTTAACCACTTGAAAGATTTTACCAACTCATGTAATTCTGAATGCTGGGATTTGGCAATGCTGAAGTAAAAGAACTAATTACCTAAATAAGAGTTATGGATTGGATCCCTAAGGTTATACTGAACTTCCAAATTCTGGCAACAAACAGTCTGTCCATTAGTATCAGATTGCTGACTACATAGCAACTTCCCTCTTCCCCTCTTTTTTTAAAATTAACCTTAATTTCTTAACCTGTCACATTTTTCCCATCTGCAAAAGTAGGGTGAAAACCTTCTTTCTTCTCTCTGAGAAATTAAAAATTTATAAACAGGCAGAGATTTAATTCTCTGGAAGATAGAGTAGTATAGTATCTGGGCCAAGCTCTCTCTTTTTTTTTTTATTTTCTCCCATTACCCTTAAAAAATTCTCCATCACTAGTGCTGCACTAGAGATTGATCTGCTCCCAGAGGCAGTAAAAATGAAATGGTTTACAGCTTTGCCTGGAAACATAACATATGGCTTCAGTGATATGTAGCTTCCATAAACCCAACAGAGCAAGAAGGCACAAGATGAATCAAGAATCCCAGCAAACCACAGAGGCAAAAGCACCCCGATCACCCATGGCAGCTCTCAGAATTTGATAGCCTATATTCATATAGGTGCTTCCATGCCAAGGATATTTTATTGTCGTTCCATGAATTTCATGCAGCAAATAAACAAGGTGAGAGAACTAAAGAGCAGTACACCGTGATGTGTCAGTGTGCCCTACTGTAATGATTTTGATACAGACAAATGAAAAAAGAACATTATCGCTCCAAGATAAATTCCTAAGTCTTTTTCTGTTAGCATTTCCATAATTTGTAAATATACCTGAAAAGTTACAGGAGCCCTTTCAGTGCATTCGTACTTCATCCAGAATGGTTGCAGGGCAAATCCACCAGGGTATTTCTAATGTTTCCATCAACATGGTTTTAACAATCATTTTGCTTTCACGCTGCAAGGTTAGAAATGGGGACAAAGCCAGACTGCCCCAATCAGGGTGTAGTTGTCTATAAATGAAGGGTGATCTTACGTGTCATCCTTATTTAAGTGTCCAGCATTAAAGAAGAGGTTTAAAGGACCACAAGGCTGACGGACAACAATGAGGAAGCAAACACCTGCTGCAGAGGGACACCATCAGGCATTTCCCTAAGTCCAGTGGATTTTCATTTGTATCCAAACACAGCTTCCATCTTGCTCCATCTAATATCAGTCAACTCCATTTCATCCAACCTGTCATATGACAGGACGAGAACAAGGACAGCCTGGTGACAGCACTGCTTACATTAGAAATAAAGGACAGAGGAAGCTACATGTCACTGCATATAGGTCGCAGTTGAATGAATGACCTATGTTTCTGGCCCACGGCTTCATTTAGAAAAGAATCAACTACATGTTACAGGGATAAAAATAGAAAAATCTCCTCCAGTTTAAGAAAAAAATAAATAAATTAACATTTATAAAAGAATGGCAACAGCAAGGAAAACATTTAAGGTTGGACCATAACCTCATGCTGTATTTATTGGAAAGGAAAACAGACACTCAAGAAAGTATTAACCATTTTTCATTTCTTAGATTTTGGGTTGTTTGGGAATTTTCTAGGTGATTTCTGCTCTATTTTAAGTTGCACATTACAATCACTTGCTCAGAAGACACCAGCTTAGTATGTCACTCTCTCATCTACAGGGCAAAAGTGTGATTTGTCATTATGTGCTGGATTGATAGCTGTCTGTACAATCAACCAACTTCTATGGTAATTACCATCCTCCTCAAACTAAAACCTGAAGCTGTTCTGGATTTCTTCTGAAGAGAGAATTAACGTCTCTGTACATTAAATATTATTCCAGAGCAAGTTTCTCATATTTGAAATACTTGCGTATGAAAATGAGACTGCAATAAGGAAGAAGAGCTAATTGAGATAGGTTGGAAACAAGGAGACTATAGATCCTTTCGATCTTTATTCTAAAAATGCCACTCTGCCAGAAGCTAAAGATATATTTTAGATTAAGTCCCTAAAATGAATTCTGACAGTATTCTACAGCATTTCCCCGTCACCACAACTATGGTAAAATATATTACCTTCAGCTAGTAATTTGGTAGCTTAAACTGGGAAGCAGCATGGTTTGAGGTTTTTGGTTGTTTTTTAAATTATAAAGAGTAAAACGTTACAGTTCTTTAAATCAAAGGCTTTAATTATAGTTGGCACACAGCCTCCGGCTGCCCATGGCCATCTTTGGCCATTTTGTTCTCAGTCACAGTGATGACTTCAGTGAATTACTCCACATTTCTGACAAAACAAGTGAGAGCCTAATTTGAACCATTAATAAGATGGCCTAAACTAGCAAAAGGCTCAGTAATTTATCAGTGTCATCATAACCCAACATTCATTTTGGGCTCTTTCAGCATTAGTTCACAAGAGCTTAGAGCTACTGGATACAAATGAAATGGCACTGTAGAATATTTTTGGTTTTAAAAGCCAGGTTGAACCCTTCAGATCCCAAAGCCAAAAGGGCTCTAGGAAATTGCCTGTTTGCCTGCTTGTTGGTTTTAAAGTTTTTGCAGCTCCATGTGGATCTGAAATGGCAGGAGCTTACAGTGACCGACTGACTCCGTGCAGTGTCTGGCAGGATAAAGCTCTACCTCGCTCCTATGCGTACGGATCAAGGCCTGTATTAGTAACAAAATTTGCCATAAAATTGAGATATAGGGCAAAAAGGGGTTGTGAAGGTCTAAAGTCTTCCTGAACATCCCAGCTGAAGTAGTACAGTGGAACGCTTCAGAACTAAAATGTAGGAGAATTAAAAATCTTCAAAAGCCAGTACAGCGAATCATGTTCTGCTGCATAAGCGGAGACGTAAACAAGCAACGGAATCACAACTGAATCACAACTTCAAAAAGTAATATGTTTTCGTGTTAATTATCATGAAGTAAATGTGGTAAATGTGACTAGAAATTTTGTTTTTAAAAAACCCAAACCTGCTAAACCTGATACTACACTTTAATGTCTTAATGTTTACACTTCAATGTTCCTGTTTTATGACATTTTTAATAATTACTTGCAGTTATTAATCTGGCAACCCTCAGAGCCACCATGCAAAGAACAACCTAGATGCCCGTTTAGGTAAGGTACACATAACAAGCAGAATTTATTTTTAATGTGCTTCTCTTATATATACTTCTAGAAGAAAATATAGTTCTATTACTAAAGCAATGTAAAATCATGGAAAATTATTATGAAACTAGGAATTTGTAATTCAAATTAAATCATCTTAAATTAAACCTGGCACGTTCCAGGCCAGAAGAGTTAACACTTGTGGAAAAATATTCTGTCACAGCTCTTGGCAAAGGAAATAAGAAAATCTTTACCTCTCAAAGTTGCTTCCAAAACCCAATTTAATACAAATTCACACAGAACAAAAGAAGTTGAATTTTTCAAGGCAACTGAAAGTGCAAAAATGCTTCTGAGATGCCTAGCGTGAATGGGGTCATGGCTTTGCACAATTATGAGCATAAACCAGTTGCTGTCCTGCTGACAAACATTAGATGGCACTTTGGAATTTAGCAGTTACCATAGAAAGCTGCCGAGCACATACTTAAGAGATGAAGTGTGAGACATGAAAGTGAGGTACTGGTGGGACAGAGGAAAAAAAGTGAGATTTCTGCAAATGCATGCATCTTTGAGCTCAAAGATATATTTTCAACCTGCACACAGAAAACTTTCAAATAGTATGTAATTAAATTTGCACAGAACAAACCATTTTGTTGGAAAGAATAAAATAATTCTTTCCTTACCAGACAGAAGGTCTGTTTCTCAGTTTTTGGGTTCCCTTTTCTAATTTTTTAATGAATCCCTTGGGAACTACTTTTGAAACCAGACTTGCTGACAAAGTTTCAAACAAACATTTCTCAGATAATGCATGAGATTTTGAGTGGGTTCTGCTGTATGCCAGCAGACCCGAGCCCAAAATAGCTCTAGTAAGTGGGCTTTAGGTAGTTTGCTTATCAAATAAATCCCTTCTAGAAAGCACTTCACAGCTGCTGATGCAACTGGTCAAATCTTCTTAGTTGTCGCTGAAATTGATGCTAACATTCCCATTCACTTTTTTATCCATGTTTTTTTACCATCCAAGGCCTTAAATGAAGAATAATCATGGGGGAGAATCTAGAATAAGAAATAGAAGAACCAGGAAATGTAAGTTCTTGCAGGAATACTATTTGAGCCCATCTTTCATGCCTGTTGTGCAAACGCATTCCTCCTGCAATACAGGAAGCAAGTTCTAGGATTTCTTTTGGAATTTGGGTAATCCCAGCAGAAAGGCAAACAGCAGGAGCTCCCTGAGCTCACAGTGGTGCATCGTGCCCTCCCGTCACGTTGGGAAGTCTCTATTTTAAAACCCCTGCGGTAACTCCCAGAGAGCTCCTGCTCCGGCTGAATGCCCCGTGAGGCGCAGGCTGGCTCAGCCGCGCTGCCCTAAGCCCGGGCAGGACTGCAGCAGTTCCTCGCTTCCAGTTCCTGTGACTGCTGAGCTACCGGGAAAAGATCCTGACTCTCGCTGTAACGGAGTTGATGCTTTCACAGAGATGGGACAATGGCCATGAAAAGAAAGGAGGCAAAAGCTCCAACCTCCGAGCTAAACTCCAGCCCAGCAGAAGCCAGGGACAGGATCATACCTCCTGCCCGGGGAACACATCTCCCCGAGAGGTTGCAGAGGAACTGCTTCTCGTCCGGTTCCTCACTACGCTGGCATTCACAGGTACCACAAATACCTTTCAGCTCACATTGAATTCTGATCTAAGCACTCATTCTCCCATGGGGATCATATTCCCAAATCTCTCCCCTCCCTCTCCTCTGGAACCTTTGAATAGCTGCACATATGCAGAAGCTGAAACCTGACCCAGGGTCATTCCTAGAAATTCAGTAAGACTACTCATCCATCCTGAATTTTCAGGGTCAGACTGACGGCACAGCTAGTGCGTGTGCGACTGCACGGCGATCCGCAGGCCAGAAGACCCCAAGAGCTGCCTCCCAGAGCGGAGAGCAGGGGCACCAGCAGCGGGCTGGGGCACGGGCACGGTGCGCTTCTATAGTTTGAACTGGTTTTTTAAAGGAGTTAAGATGGCCCCTACAAATTTGTTCAGCATTTTGCAATCTGCTCATTACTAACAGAACGTACACGGGTTAGCAACCAAAGAGTTTTTTTCTGGGCATTTGGCATTGGAACAGGAAACAGTGCAGTAACACCAGGGAGCTGTCGTGAAGCGACACCATTAGTGTCTGTACCTGACCTTACCTGTAAGGCAAAAAAAAAAAAAAAGTCATTTTCCATGCTGTCAGTCCCTTAATATGAACAGAAACATGTTATATAACAAACAAAGCCAAGAGGCACTGCAAACTAGAACTAACTACATAAAACTTCACAGGAAAAGTTGGAACTGCATTCTGTATGAGAATGCATCAGTCCCATGGAGATGAGAGGTGAGATGCAGAGAAGGGAAGGCGGCGAGGCAGTGGCTCAGGGCAGCTCAGAACCCATTTTCGCTTCTCTGCGTATGTTCAAACACATCTACAATATTAATGCACTCGTGTTCTTACTGTCAAAGCACTAGAAACAGTCTCCATACACGAACAGTCTGCAGTATGTCAGTAGGGAGCAGAGAATCTTAAATAAAAGTAATGAAATACAGACAGAATAGTTATGGTTGCCCAAACTGTAACTCAGAAAGGTTGACTTGATGGTATTTTCTTAGAAAAGCAATCTGAGCTAATCTTCTTGTATTGTTTTTAAAATTCTCACCACGTGTTCTGGTGAGTTTGAGAGTTCAGCTTTTATTTGAAACTGACCCTCAATTCACAAAATGTGTTTTTTGGCAGAAATTACAGGTACCTCAGACTAACACAAATACTGAAGAATACCGGTACTTAATTATGGCTACAAAATACCTGCCTAAAAATATAGAAAAAAAAATAATTGTTTGTCACTTTTTAAACAGGTGTTATTTCTCTGGAACATACGTTGAAACATAAATGATCCTAATGATAACTATAAAAATATTCCGTAATTTTTTCCCATAAGCTAATTTTCTTTGAACAGCTATAATCACATTTGCAATCTGAAGAAAAAAATGAATTTTATTCATTTGGTTGACTACTGACATTTCAAGATGGCCTTTTGGGGTATTATTTCTTGGGAGGGGGTTTGCAGGTCTTTTTTGGCAAGGATCTTAATAGGGGAAAGAATGTGATTTAAGTTTCTTCATTTCCACTTATCTCTCTGCCTTCCTCAAATCTATTTTGTTAATACTTTGGTTAAACACCAAGTTAGAGAACATTTGCACCAAAACTCTGTGTCCATTTATGAAAAAGCATGGTCAAATATATGCCAGATCTGCCGAAACATATGAAAAAATCCTTTTACACGTTACGGAGGTAGGACACTAATCAGACATGATAGAGAATCCTGAGCCTGTGTTTATTACCACACCTCTTAACAAATGAATAATCAGAGTAGCAATAAAAAAGACTGACTCAAAACTCTCATCACTTAAATTATTTGTTTTATCCTGATTTGTATTTAACCAAGTTATTATTGTGTGTATTTCCTTAGTTCAGAAGCAGAGTGATGCAAAAGCTGTTAACTCCTCCACTTTCAGGATGGCCACATATCAAAGGGAACACCCCACTAACAGGACTTAAACAAGACACAGTTGTGACACTGTCACTTGCCATACTTGGCATCACACGAATTAGAACCTGGCAGTTTAAGGAAGTTTAAAGGAGAGAAAAAACCCACACAAATCTATCGCGAAATAGTGAAGCTGGTACAAAATGACTGCAGAGTATCATTAATGAGCCTCTCTAACTGGCATTATCACAAGCCCTGTTTCAGTGGAGTTTGTCTCAGTCACGTCTAAGGGACCGAGTTACTGTGTGCGGTACCACAGCGGGTACAAACAAGCTCAGTCCTGCCTCCAACACCGTATTCATGCCAACTGCTGCACCGGCACACTCACACACAGGCCTACCTTCACAAGTGAGAAGCTTGCATAATAGGGCATGTTCCTAGGTGTAACAGCGGCATAAATATGAGATATCAGGCTGCATTCATCGGCATCTCGCAGTGATTCAGCTTGGTTTATGTAGTAGAAATACAACTCATTTGCAAACTTTACCATTAATAATCTCAGTAAGCCTGACTCTTACATGGTGTGAAAAAAGCACTATAGATTGACAGGATGAAACCTTTGAAGCTGCTGGGTCAAAAAATCTGTAAGTGAAGCTGGCTGAAGTGATGTTCTAAGTCAAAACAGGATCCAAACCTCATGTTTTGCCTTTGAAAACAAAAAAAGCTCTTTTATCACTCCCTCTAGGGGAAGAAACTAGTCACTAGAACTGATTTAACTTCAAGTTGCAGTGGTATGTCTCTTGGCACATGCTGTTCTCTAGAACACGTACCACAAACCCTGCAGCCCTTGTCCGGTCACTGTCTATTCCCCAGCAGCCTTTACAAACTCTCTGGCACCAGGACTGTAACGGAGCTTCCTTCTTATGGGAATTACTGTTCAATTTGTAAGTATTCCACAAACTACAGCAGAATTTCATAAAGCTTACAACAAGGCTAACAATTTAATACCACTAGGTTTTAAACAAAAGAAAATTCTTAAAAAAAAAAAGTACACCAGAGGGAATTTATGCTGATAGGCTTTTTTAGTAACAGGCTTTGCAAAAAGCATGTGGGAATAGCTATATTATACTCACATATATGCACCCGCACACAAAATCCATTGTGGGTTTAATCTATACCAGTGCCTTCTTCGCCAAATATACCAGATGAAATACCTAAAAAAGCCACCCCAACACAAGAACACCCCTAAAAACTCATCACAGGGAACTTAAAAGAATGGAAATAACAGTCAGATGAAATACAGTTGTAACTATTAGATGATCTTGTGAATGCAAGGACTTCTCAGATCAACTTACGTTACTCCTTACATGCGTAAGATTCAATATGATGAGTAAGACTCTGCACCAGTGTGCAAGGGGCCGATTTCTGAGATTGGGCAGCTCCCGCAGCTTTCCTGCCTGTAAGGAGGGTAATAGCTACCTTTTTTATAACGAGAACCTCTCTCAAATGCCCCCAGGCCACTGCAAAATCACTGAAGTCAAACTAGTGTTGCAGTGTATTTGTTCACAAAAGAGGTTTATTGGATGCTGTACTTTATTTTGGATATGAAACATTAACAGGAATGGAAACTGTCAATGGGTACCAATGGGGAAACAACCTTTAAATGCAAATGTGGTTCAGCTCCCCAGCTGATCAGACTTGACAGAACTTCTCTGAAACCCGTGGAGCCGTGCCAACCTAAACCAGCTCAGGATATAGCCTTGTGTTTAATAAGTTTCACGTGTCTGATGTTTTAACAAAAGGGTTTTTTTTAAAAAAGAAAATAATATTCTTTCTTATTAAAAAGTTATGCTCTGAATGGTGAGCTCTCCAGTACTAATACTGCAGCTCTGTGCCTTCAGCCCCCCTAGAGTACGTACCCACACATGCACCTGCCTGTCTTCTCCCTGCCCACCTGCAGTTCCCTGCGCAGGGCAGCAGCAGGCTGATGTGAAAAGATGTCAGATAGAACCAGGTGAATTAAACTCAAACCCTCACACATGAAGAGTATTAAGATTTATCAGGCTTGTAAAAAACATTATCAACCAGCAACTTTAAGATCTAGAAGACACATTTAAATGTAAAATTAGTAAGTCTGTGCACACGATTTTGGCAATTACAGTACATCCCTGACCTCATTTGCAGAGCCAGTATTTCTTGTCGGGGCCAAAAGTCACAACGGCATACATACACGCTCCCAGCAAATGTCAGTAAGTGCACCACAGCTCGCACATTTCATTCAAATATTCTAAATTCACACCGAACTGGCAGAACTCACCAGTAAGTGAAGAAAGTGGCTAAATGGGCTGCCTAGGACAAGGAGCTACTGCTATGGAATGAGTTTAAAGTTGGTAATAAAAAAAAAAACACCAAAAAACAAATGGCTGGCAAAAAAATCCAGAATGACTTATTTAGAATTGATATTTACTTAAAACTTAAGACCTTGATTTTGTCCTTTGAGGACTTCCGAAACCTGTCATTCTTCTTGCACATTGTGTATTTACTATTTTTCCTTTTCAAAAATATATTTTTTAAAAGCTTTATTTTCTAAGAAAGGAATAAGCTTGGGAGCATATATTGTACAAAAGCACTAAGAGAGACTCTGTTAACAAAGCCCCAGCTATATACACTTCCCTAACAAATTGACAAATCCATTTGAGGATTAAACAACATGGAAAACTCATGCCTGGTTGTGGAGATCATTAAAGATTATTTGGCATTCTTATAAAATGGAGCTGACCCTTATTTTTGGCCCTAATTTTACTCAGAATAACTAGATTACGTATAATCACCTATGCAGCTTCCAAGTGGAAAAGTAGAGTTATTTTGTAACTATGTTTACAACAAAAGCAGAAATCAGTCAGTCCTCACTGAAACACAGCCTCACAGACAGCTGCGTTTCACTGCAGGGTGTGAGCAATCCTCACAGGCAGAGGAGCAGAGAATGCCATTTGCTTTGTGTACTTTTAACAATTAAATGCGATATATAATAGTAAAGATGAAATTATAATATATTCTGCATTAGACTTAATGTACAGCTTTCATCCTTCATTTAAATGCTATTTAATTAATTCGAGTAAGTCAGGGAAAAATATGGCTCTCAGTACCCTTAACAAAAATTCACACAAATAACTTTACATTAATTCTAAACTGCATATTTAGCTATTCAACCATTTCATTTCATATACAAGCTACTCTAAAAACCTTAACACTAACTATTTCTAAACTAAAGCTCCCCTCATCGAGTGGCAATGAGCTGAGCGTACCCAGATTCAGTCTGGGCTCACTTACAGAGCCTGTTTCTCTCTAAGAGTCACGAAGACCCCAGTAACTTAAACTCCGTTATTAAGTTTCCTTGGAAGTGGTTAGACCTTAAGCCATAACACTGCAGAAAACTCATGCTTCATCAGTTTTGTGGATAAGGAATTTCATTCTGGAGCTACCAATCAGGCGCTTTGCACAAAGTCACTCAGAAAAGTGAAGGTGAACTTGTCCTTTTTCTACAAAAACGGTGTGTGAGGACATCTCCCCTCTCCCTCCCCAGCTCAGCGGCTAACCAGTGGGTAACAACCCACGGCTCCTGCTGGGTACTGGCAGACTTTTAGCCTAACAGTGCAGGCTGCTCCTTTCACATGAAGTCCCATATTCAAGCATCTACATGTACAGAAACGTGGCAGCTCTTAACAGACAAGCTGTGCTAACACCACATAATGTAAAGTCCGGCTGAATGCAGCTCAGTGGAAGTATAATTGTAAAACAGGCTGGTGTAATTGGGAAACAACTTTTAGAATCCTCATAGCCTGGAGTTTCTCTCGGAATTGAGTAACGTTTTCTTAGGAAACAGACCTTCACAAACGGTGCTATTGCTTCTGCATGACTTACCTTGCATGTCAGAGTGATTTGTCAGCTTAAGTAATTTAGGGATGTAAGTAGTTTATCATTGCACATTTAAACAGCTCGAGAACACATATCAAGCAAAACAATATTTGGAAATCTAAGGCTACCACAAAGCCAGTTTGCATCATTAAAATCGTTCATCAATTCAATAAACATGAGAAACGAATTATGAAGTCCTCCCTGTGCAAACAATAAGACTTCGCAGGAGGGAAATCCCTGCTTTTCATGCTGTTCTCTCTATTCAAAGTCCAACTATTTCTCATGGAAATTTTGTTTGCTATGGAGATTATGATTCAGCCTTGTTTTTCAATGACCAGCACATCACCACACTTACAGCAAGTGCATAGATTTAGAGGAGAGTGTGAAGATCTCTAAGGTTTAATGCTCAAGGTTGCGTATGTTTTTACAAATATCCCATGAGCTAAGAGGAAGTAATAGCAACTTTGAAGGCAGAGCTCTCAAGTCCGAGCTACCAAATTAATCAATGAAGCGATACCAATTCTGGGGTTGTCAGAAGACAAGCTATGGAATGAAATGCTGACGACAGACAAGATGCACCTGACTTTCTGGGATGGGAAATTGTGGAACAGGTGAACTCTAGCAACAGGTAAAACGAGCAGGCTGTTACCTGCAGGACAAGCTGCTGCCAGGCGGTTGCGAGGGGCTGCCCGTTGCCAATGTTGCAAATGCTCATTCGGTCTGCTGGCTGATGGGCACGCTCCAGCTGCAAGGAGACATTGCGTCGTTCTTCCTCGAGTGCGCGGGTAAGCCGCTCGAAACGAGCTTCTTGCTCTTTAACAGATGCTAAAATGCTGGCAGCAGACCTGATATCATAGTCATCCATGATTGTTTTCAAATGCTCCTGCCTGTTAACTGACCAGGGCAAATGGAAAGGGTTAGGTAAAGGGGTGGGGAGGGCACAGGTCAGAGGTTAAAAATAAAAATGCACATTGTTAGTCACCTGACTAAAATACTGGTCACACTAAGAAGCAAACTGCACTGCTCTTTGAATAACTTTCCTTTCCATCCACTGATTTGATTTTAAATTAAAAGTAATTAATCCAAGGCTTCCCTGCTCAAAAAACCCCACAAAACTAACCCACATGCTCACCTTGGAGAGAATTTATATTTAATTCCTTTGATCTTTTTTTGCTAAAATTGGTCTGACAAGGGTTTTCATCCCTCTTGCAAAGTTAATTTCACTGTGCAAATAATAATGTACTTAAAAGAAATATGTAAAAAATGATACGGCTTTAGAGGGAATGAGGAACAGAATCTTTCTCTACTATAGACACCTGGAATTTTTGTCTTTAACATCATAAGTGACAAGTTTAACATTTTTAAAGACAGAAACTTCACAGTGTAAGTAAACAGTTCTGTCTGTTTTATCCAAGTGAATGGAACCTCCCCCCCACAATGTAGCAGACAGTAGCTGAAAATAGTTTTCATATTTAAATTACAGGAGTACACTGTGAAACGGAAAATATTTTTAAATGCAGACAGTGCAATTGCAGTTGAAATGTGCTGGATGATTTCAGTGTGGTAGCCAATGAAACAGTCCTTCATGCAGCTGTTTGCTGATGCAAATGAAAAAGCCAAAATCAAACATCTTCCATAGAAGACACAGAAAACTGGTTGTCTCTCATGCTGGAAAAAGAATAACTCGGAAACTAGCTAGATGGGATGCATCCTCTGCCTTATGTCTTCTCTAGCAGGGTTATGGCATCTTCCAGTTAAAACCCTATCTCCATTTGTATGGAGCATGCAGCAAAACTCCCCCGTGGTTCCACAGATCTACACTGTCAATATAATTTACACTGTTTTCATAAGAATATCAAATCAGCAACACAATATAAGCTTAAATGGTTGCTCTGACAGAATCCTTTCACTGAAGTGAAACAAGAAACTGAGCTTACTGCTTTCTACTGTTAACCTGCTTAGAGCACCTCTGATACAAGCACAAAGGCAGAATTTTCTCCAGCTCCTGTAATTCAAGAACAGTTTGTGTTCTGCACTAAGAGTTAAGTCCCTAGAAATCGTCCCTTGATGTGCAAATCAGGAGTGATGCTTCCTGCTGCCAGAGACTCTTTGTTTTCCATCTCTCAACAAGGATTTCCATGAGCACTGGTAGGACCAAACCCTGGTTTCCTGCAGCTTTGCATTTCATCGTTCTGTGCCTTTAGACGACGCACGCTCTCGACAGACGCGATTTCCAGGACTGTCACATTTATCAGGTCTCTCTCCTGTGCTGATTCTTTGGTAGCTAATGATAACGTGGCCAGGTACTGTTACGTTCCCAAAAGAGGGATACTAGCAGACGTTAAGCTACGCGTTTTCACAGTTTGTTGAAAACTAAGCAGAGCTGAGGCCTCCCTTCTTTTGTTGCACTTGGCTAAAATCATCCAGCAGGCCCAAAGGGCATTGGGGCAGAAGGGACAGACCCAAACTCAATGACATACACCTTGATTCAAGGAAAATAAACTGCTGGTAGCTCTGTGGTCCATTGTTAATTCCTACATCTAGGGAGTTGCTTTTGAATGGAATCAGGGCGATACAAAATCACGCTGGAAACAGTGTAAGGATTACCAGGTATTAATGTCATAATGTTTATATATAACCATGACTTGAGCCTTTCATGTTTTCAGACCAGTAAGCAGAAGTGACTTTTCTCATTTATGCATTGATTTAACTTCTACTGAGATCCTGAAAGAAAACTGAAAACCACCAAAGGGTTTTCCAGATGTCGCAAACTAGTCAAATACAGACCAAGCTGTCAGCTTCAGAGACCTTCCACTCTGAACCTTAATTTGCTAGTATTAAAAGTCTATAAAACCTTCAGAGAGCACATTGGTTTCTGCACTGGAGAATCACAACGTCTAAAAGGACAGCGTGACTCACGGGAAGCCTGTGCAACACGGGGCAGGACTGCCTGACTCACCTGCTACATCTCAGCATGAGTGAGCCCTGGCAGAGCTACACAGAAACACAGCCAGACTTGCTGGACCTAAGCTGGCTCACGCGCAGCCGATTTGCATGTTTCTGCTTTTGTGCCTCTCTGCTTCGCACAGATGGAGACAGCTCTGTTTGTTGTCTTTCCTCCCAGCAGTGCAGACGTACTCACAGACTCCTTAGAGGGAGTGTGAAAGAAGCGAGACTTCACAGACCCAGGCACAAGTCATATTTTGGGAAAAACATACACGGGGATTGGGGTGGGGGGCATTTCTAACTATATATTCTTAAAGACAGCTTCCTGGTTGCTAATCATCACTGCCCTTCCTCTGGAGCAGAGGATCAGCCTGACTGACATACGGATCCAAATACACCTCAGGTGAGGGGCTGCTCCAGGCCCAAGAGGCACAGAAAAAAATTAAGAAGAAAAAGAAAAAAGCCTGATTGGGCCAGGGGTTCCTGAATGGAGACAGGCTCCTTAGATCCTTGGAGGGGATGCAGAGCAGGAACTCGGGTTCCTCTGTCGCTCCCTGCAGGGGCCCAGCTTACAGCAATTCTCTGTCTGCAGCTACTACAGCTCTTCCTCACATGTGACTGAGACGACACAGCTGTTATCTTTGGGGGCCCAAGAGGCTGGATACTGCTATGGACCAACTCTAGAAAATGAATCAAGTAGGTTCATAGGAAGAAGATGCCAAGATGTAAACTACAGTAACTAATTTTTTTTTAAAACCAGGTTCCCTTTAGAATATATAATACAAGTTTCTGTTCTAAGCAAAAGCATTACCAATAGGAGCCTGAAAAAAACCCAAGAAGCACCTCCTGTAATTCAGATTCTGAAGCAGGAGCAGCTTCAACAACAAAACAAAAAGCCCCAGTTGATGACCGAGCTGGTATATAACTTTCAAGTCACATTCTGAGAATGTGACAAAGATCCCATTCAGAAAATCCTTAATGAGCTATAAGCCCTTGATGCCACACATGAGAGAACCTAGAAAATTTGGGTTCTATAAATGGTACAAACCGCTAGAGAGCTACAGAGATCTCCATGCAGAAAATATAATGTTAACCTCCTTACAATCGTAAATATTGTGCTGCTTTGCTCCGTGGAAAGAAAAACACAAGCAGAAAATAAACTGCATAAATTTTCAGATGACAATTAGTGACCATAAAAATTCTAATTGCTATGCAGAAACAGCAGCAGGACCAATAACTGCCTTTTAGGAACTGTTGGACAAAGACAGACTTCTGCATTTCAGATGTTTTATTAGCAGATAAATACTTGCTTGCTGTTGATTGCACTCCCAATTATTTACCCAGGGTTTCAACAATTTACATTATCAGCAGTCTAGACTAGAGCAGAAAAATAAAAGTACTGACTCATGAGTAAGGTACTCAGGCTGCCACTTGCAATTTGCTACCATTTGTAAATAAATTACAGTACATTGAAAAGGGTATAAATAAATGAAAATATTAGACCTATAGCAGCCAGGTAAAGATTGCTCCTTAGGCTGCACGTCTAAACGCAGCAAACACTTGCCTAGAGAGTGTCAAAGGCTATGCTGACAACAGCAAATCTCTCTCCTGCCTACGTGACTCTAAATATATTAGTGTTGCATTAGAGTTCGAGCAAAGTAAGAGCATCTGCTTTTTCTGACTGCTCATATGAAGAACCTAAGCATCAAAAGGCCTCCTGTAAGTCAATACAGCTTACGTGCTCAATAGGGATGAAACTCACCCCCGTGCAAAGAGCCAAAGAGGGTCCTATGCGTTACTAATACGCCAGCTCATGCCCATATTTGAATCTTGGAAACACCAACACGCCAAAGGTCACTTGGTACTCTGTAAAAAAAAGTGAGTTGACTCTGCACACTAATTTTGCTGATAGAGGATGCAGCCGATAGTCAAGAGTTTTTAAAGAGCTCTTGAGATTAAGAGGTGTCAAGTTCTGTGAGATATGGGCACCTAAATCTTAAAAGTCCTGGAGAACCTTAAATCCTCGTCACTTTTCAGAGTATTCTGCCTGCTTAAGGCAATCAGGTACTTGGATGTCCCATGTCTGAAGAGAGCAGTGCCCTCCAGCCAGCTACAGGACATGCCAGGGGCTTCTCGTGGTGGGAGGCGACGTGGCTCTCGGAGCACACACAAGATTTCTAGGGTGCAATAGGCTTAACACTGAGCAGAGCGACCCCACTACTGCTTTCTCCCAGCCCAATTCTAGTCCACTAGGTCTTCCTGAGAAGTGATGGTGCTGTGATGAGCAATGAGGAGCTTGTATATATAGCGAATCAGCAGCTGTGGGAGAGCAAACATGAAGGCCTATGAGCATGCATGGAAGAAGTAGCTATATGCTTCTACAAGGGAAAAAAACCATCAGAATAAAAGCAAAACTGGGCCTTAAATAATCTATGGAAGTGAAGCATAACACATGCTAATTATATTTTCACTTTCAAATGCCAGGAGATATGAGTAGCATAAAATGACTGTTATCCCCCATGCAATATCGGAAAGCATGCAGAGAAAACCGAGTGATACACACCGAGTGAAATACTGGGGGCTGAATGTTAGAGCTGCTGGGACATCACCCACTACGACTAGAAAAGTACAGACAAAGCAGGAGAGCAGCCTCAAGCAGAACCAGCTACAAGAGAGAGGAAAGAGAAGACAGAGTTAGTTAATAAGGTATTACAGCCTCTTCTGTACACAGTCATCACCCGCGTTCTCCTCGCTATATTGTATGTATATGTTGTATTTATTCCACTGGTCTCCCCCTAACTTGGAATTAAACCAAATAATACTCAAGAAAGCCCATCCTGAGCCTCCTAAGGAAAAAAACCCAACACCTTAGTTAATCTGATTTGTTATCAGTGATCAACACTTCCATATCCCCATGAGATTTAAATGTCCTAAATCAGGCAAAACTCTGGACTAGAATTAGAAATTCAGATGTTACAAAACAAGATATTGTAGCCAAACATTTTAAACCAGAGAAACCTAACACGATGCTCTCAGAAACGAGAATAATTACTTAGGCACGTAACTTCAGGCCCCGTGTCTGGTGTGTGAGCCCCCAAAAGGCACAAGATACATGTTGGAAAGGGAGCATTCATTTCTAACAGACGCACGCTGCACAGTCGCTGACAGCCCTTTGGTTTCTTCTACCTGCCTGTAACCTAATCCCACGCGCACCTGAAGTGACAGCATGGCTATTATGTCACCTGTGTAGCTCTACTAAATCTCTGAGCTCTTTTGTCTTAAAACATTTAGTACCAAAATTTCTCTGGGTCAGCAAATTTCGTACCCGTTTTTGCTGGAGAACGCACAGAACGGAATCCCTTGCGCAAAGGCCTGCCTCTGTGAAGCCGTATATCCAGTTTTAAGCTATTGCCACATCAAAAATGCTTCAACCACATGGCACGACATGCAGAGCCAGTACAAACTCACTTTGCCAGTTCAAATGTTTTAGAACATTTTCAGAGAGTAATTTTGCCACAGCAGATTTTATGCTTGACCAGGTACTGCCTGCTTTCCTGAAGCCAGCATAAACACAGTTTCTTATGTTTCAGCCAAGTTACCAGAAATACAATCCTTTCTTTGCACGGATCCAATCTCAAAGGGCATGGAACCATCATGCCAGAAAATTCGCTTTTCTTAAACTAACAGAAGTAAATTCTGTGCTCAAAACTTACTAGATACAAGAAAAGCATGTAAAGATATGTCCAAAGATGAAAGTCAGGAGGCAGAGTGAAAGACAGACTAATTCTCAAGTAAATGACCAGAGGGAATAAATTAAGCATAATTAAGTTTCTACAGATAAAAGAGCACCATTTTTGGAAAATAAAATAAAATCCATATATATTACACATAACAAATTACAAACAAACTGCTTCTCAGACCTTATGGCGAAATCTCTCTTGAGCCCAGCTCCTCTTGTTGCTGCTCTGGTTGACCGAGTTCTAATTTGACCCTTACGTGACAATCTCCACCAATGAATAGCAATGAGGAATTCACAAAGAAAGCTATTTCAATATAGTTCTCTCATAGGCACAGACAGACATACTGTGTCAGTGTCAAAAGAAACAAAACAACAACAAAAAAAGCTGGTCGGGGTTTTTTTGTTCCTTTGGACAGAAGCGGTCTGTGAAACAAGGCTTAAACTCGGGAAGGAACAAGGGCAGAGGAAATCTTTGAGAAGGAACTTTGGATCTTAAGGCCATAGCAATGAACACTGCAGCTCACCAGTTTATTATTGCAGAAAATATGTTAATGTGTAATGTTTGAGGTTTCA
>NW_009715396.1:78909-95228 GCF_000703405.1 Apaloderma vittatum | reverse complement strand
TTTCAGCTGATCATCCGTCAAGAATAATTTTGTAGAAATAAAGAAATTCGGCAAATATACTGCAGAATATCCTACTACGATCTGGGTTTGGGAACACTAAGACAAGAATGCAGAAACACACACATATCTTTGTGCACACAATACAGTTCCAACACTTCCCTCACCACATTAATGGCTCTGGTCAGTAGCACATTACTGTATTAACTTGCAAGAGATAGAGTTCTCAGCAAAGAAGAACACAGAATTTTCTTGTATCTACTATAATCTCTCTGGTGGATTATCAGTGCATATTTAAATGACACCAGTCATCTTTCCATAACTTCCCTTTGGGAACAATTCCTCATTTGAGCAGTTTGCCGCTAGGAATTTTTCAAGTTTTCCTTCCAAAATTTCACGCAGTGTTTTCAGGGCCTGTTTATACAGTCTGCCTACAGAGCTTTAATTATACCGTAGCTTTATTTCCCTAATAAGATACATTTCAACTGCTATACTGTACTCCCAAATGGAGAGGAAAATAAATTAGAGCAATACAGAACACCTTTCTAACAACTGCATACATGTAATAGCATAAATAATTCAGTAATGCATTAAACTTCAAATTGAAATATTTTTACAAGGGCAATTTAAAAAGTAAATGTTTTAGCCTGTGATTACTTTTACACAGCATAAAAAATATCCATTTCTCCTTGAAATTTATCATTTATAGACCAGAACTGTTTAACAGCACCTTTCTTGCTCCCCAGGACCTTAGAACTTGTCTACACTGAGTCAGCTGAACTTTTTTTGTCACAGGACACTCGTTATGCCACAATTCCTTCGGCGACCAGTGTGTTAATTAAGCAGAAAACAGCACAGCGAAGCGCCATCACCTCAGCTCACACCTACGAAGTGTCCACACTAAGCCTTAATGGGGTATGTGACAGTCTATAAATTCACACTGTGTGCTGGAAATTCCCTGGGTAAACAAACACTCCCCGCTTGTTTTCAGATGTGGCTAGCCAGAACAGATTTTTTAAAATCTTGTCATTATCAACAGACTGAACAAGGTAGAGATGGCTGATTTCTGATTTCAGTATGCGTCTGCTAAATTTGAATGTGACAGTTTGAATCCCTTGCTATTGTTCTAATTCAATAAGATTTAATTTTGTCAACTCAGCCATGACCATGAAAATATTAGCATCATTAATACTTCATTCTCTACATAAAGAGAATCACTGTTTTGCACAACTTAATTTCTCTTTATCTGCTTAGGTTGAGTAGCATTTGGAAGACATCTCCCATTCCTGGATCAAGAAGTCTGAAGTAACAGCTAAGCTGAATGATTTGCACAAATCCCATGGAGAAATGCAGAATATTTTGACAATTTGAGCAACTCCATTTACTTAACACTGTACATTATAATGAACAGGCCCATGTTTACATATGCCCAGGAACTTTTATATTTTCTCTTATATTTTTTGTTTTTCTACAGAAATAAAATGCATCTTGGAAGTTAAAGCTAGAATGAGCAAGATGATTCTTTGCTATCTCTTCTGGAATATGAAGGGGAAATTTGCAGCTTCTCTCTCCCTTTAAACTTTCCAAGCATGATTGCTACCAGCTCAATTAGTCCACAGCCCAATCACTTTAACAGCCTAGAACACATGTTGTTGCATTTTAAAGCTGCTGCATGTCATTGATTTCTCAAAGGTCTCCCCCACTGAAATCAATAAGGAGTTGTAGTTAAAAATGGATAGCACTTTGTGGTCCCTTTCTGAGTCACATATATTCAGGCTTCCAAGTGTTCTCACAGCTGCTTTTAGCAGGAGGTCTGTGCACCAGGCTTCACCACTTCCTCTGACCCCAGCCTGATAATCACTGACATCAACAGATGTCACAGCTTTGGCCACTGTGCTTCTGCCGCAAGCAGAAACAGCCAACCTGTGCAACTTGTGTTGAGCAGGAAATTCCACTATAACCACTGTACTAGAATACTGCCTTCCAAGAAGCCAGGAGAAAGAAAATCCAAGTAGCCTGTGTGGCTGCGTGATAGCATCAGGCGTTAAATTAACTATCAAGGCATTGTTGTAGGGATGGACTGGGTGTGATCTCATTTTCAACAGAAATACTTCCTCACTGCTGAGGCCACCTTGTAAGCTGAGCCACCAAAAATCAGTGTCTATTTTTAGAACACAGCTATTTCAATGAGAAGGAGAAAAAAGACAGAGATCAAAAGCACCATAGTTCACAACTTCACCCCCTAGTTCTTCCCCTAGTATTTTAACACTTGGCGTCATTAATACACAATCCAGTCTGGCTGCAGATAAGCCAGTCCCATGAGAAAACTGTCAGAACCCGATGCAGTTACATCCACAGAGTACGTCAAACATTTCATTAAACCAGGACACAAGTACCTTCATCTTTCTTGGCTTCTAGATGTCTTGAGTTTTGGTAAAAAGGGCTTCCATTTTAAGAGAAAATCTACCGACAGGAATTGTGTGTATGTCAGGAACTGCAGCTGAGAACAGCCAGATACTTACAAGCCTTAGCTCTGCACTGCACAAAACACAGGAACAGAGTCAGCAGGCAGACAGCAATTTCCATAGCCAGGCCAGTTTCTCATCGGTAAAATGGAATGACTGAAATATTACAGCAAGGCTGGAAAAATCCTGCAGATGGTCGTAATAATTCTTTCATAAAAGACACTACTGTGCTATCTTCTAACAGATGAAATAAGTACCAGAATGGGAAGCAACAAAGATCAGGTCAGCTCTGCAGTCAGGGAGACCCAACAGCTTGCTTCATCGATTCCAAATGCTACAATAACGGTGGCAGCAGACAGTGTATTTAAACTAACTGCCAGGAGTCAGAAAATCAGCATTTCACTACACAGTTTGAGAGGAAAAAAAATCCAGCTGCAACCCCACAGAACAGGGAGTGTTTAAGCTCAGCAACCAACATGTCCAATGACTTATCCCAACCATGCGGAGTTAATTGCTCCTATAAATAGTACTCTGCAGACTAAAAAAAAAATTAAAAAAATTTAAAAAAAATCATTTAATTCTTGTATCCAAAGCTTTCCTTATCAGTAAAACTATTTTCCTTTACAGAAATGAGCTTGAGTGTTTTACATGTAGATTAACAGAGAGAGATAATTTGATTTCAGGCCATTGAGAGATTTCCTTCCTTTTATGTTTCAGAAGAACAGGGCTGCATGCAGCTAAATGAGATCCATAGATTATAGTAGAAGAAAGCCTAATAAAACTGCATAGCTACATTTCTGGATAATAACCATTTATTTTATTTTTTAATTCTAGGGCTCCAATCTCAGGGTTTATGAGTGCATTTTCAATTACTACTTTTAAGATGAATGCAAACAAATGCATCGAAAGGAAACAGATCCTTTAACCCACTTTAATCAAGTACTTAGCATCTTTCATAACTTTGTAGACCAATAAATAAACTGGCATTGCTAGGAAAAAAAAACAAACAAAAAAAAAAAATCAGAGTTCTGAAGTGTTCAGGGCAAGCATCTTCCTGTGGTTTTCTTACTGCTTTCAGGAATAAAAACAAACAAAACCCCCTCTCCTGTTTTGCTAAACATGTGGCTTGTCTAACTCCAGTGGGTTGTGTGGCTGCCCTATTGCTCCACCAGCACGGAAAACATTAGTATAAACAGGAAAGAAGAAATGTCAATATCCATGTTTAATTCTCCAGGCTACTAAATCAAATTAATTTTATTAGTGTTTACCAACCAATCCTACTGCCATACTCTCCCAGATTTCAACTGCTCCCATTAAAAACAACCAGATTTTGACCTTACGTTGCTTTAAACCAGGAAGAGTATCAATGACGGGGAAATTAAAGCAATACAACAAGAGGGAGGAAAGAGAACGAGGCCCACTAGCTCCAATTCTCTCCAGTAACATAAAAAACAAACAAAATCAAGTATTTTTTTCAAGTATTTTTTTCACCAAGCTAAATTTGGAAGCCTGAGGCACTAAGTAAACCTACTCCATTAGCCCAAAACTATAGATCTGTTTTTGGCAACTCTATGTGCAGATTCGAAGACGGCTGTGACAGACACTTCACTCTTTCAGCATCTGCAAATTGAAAATTCAATCCAAGTTCATTTTACCCCTGTAAGTTTAGGATGCAGTCCAAGTTCACGCTGATGAATACCACAGCTTTTTAGTGTTACAAGGCAAACATGCATTTGAGAACTAATAAATAATATCTGAGCAAAAATAAAAGTATTTAGCTCATCTGATGCCTTGAATAATCATCCAGCTCATGCATAAACACATAAAGGCAGAAAAACCAGATACATTTCAATGACAGTCTCAGAGAGACTCATCATTCCCTATAATGGGCTTTGGCACGGAACATCTTGCAACAGTCTTCGCTACGCGTTGCAAACCCATCTTGCTCCGGAGCACGGATGCCTGTTTGAGGGGCAGAAACAGCGTCACAAGAACTGCCAATTTCACTTCTCTATTTCCAGGTGCAAGACACTGCTGAATGTTCAAATCTTTTCCACTCAGAAGCATTTTTATTCTACTAACCAAGCATATTGGGTTCTGTGGGGTTAAACCAACAGTCAAACCTCTCCAGAGAATACCAGGACACGTCTCGTTCATATTAGTGGGTAAATCAAGGTGCCACAGTAACCCCTTTGATCAGTCCAGAGTCAGCGTTCTTCACTCGTTTAGATCTTCACTTGCATGAAACAGAAATGTCTATTAAGTGTTACATTCATACATTTATCAAAAATTATTCTTATTACATCACTGCAAGCAGCAATTTTCACAACTGAGGTTCATACCTTTATTATAAGAGCTTTTTATTCATTGGCTTCTAGCTCTCTCAAAATTTAAACATTTGGGTTAAACTTGTCCCTGGTAGATCTTTCTTTCAGGATGAATTTCTCTTTTAGGAAAACTTCAGCCAGCATAATTTGTTTGCCACACTGGTTAGGGAAATTGTTTTAAGTCTCTTCCATGCCAGCTCTGAAGACAGAGCTGCAGGGGCCATGCTAGGAAGCGACAAGCCTCCAGCTGCCAGCACCCCCCAGGGACGTGGCGTCTCCTTGCTGCTCCGGAAGCAGCTGACAGGGTGGGAGAGGCCCCCACAGCCCAGCAGCCCCTTGCCGGACCTCCAGGGACCCCCCCTTTCCCTGTCCCTCCCTTCCTGCCTACGAACCCTGTTCGGAACCTGACCTTACCAGAAGGCTCCATTTTGACCGGACAACTCCCACAGTTAAACCACGTCTTCTGTGCTGAGATTGATCTCGATTTGAAAATGAGCAGGATTTGGGGAAAGTATTGGATTTCGGGACGCACTACCAGTTGTCTTTTGGTCAGATCATTTTCTTCCAGATAGCTGTAAACTAAACACACTGACCACATCCCTTCCAGGGACTTCTGCTTTGGTATCTCTGACTGAATCTTAACGCTTTTTGTAGCTTGTATCTCCCATGAAGAATTTTTTTTCTTTTTCCCAGGAACGTTCTTATCACTAATGCCTAATTACAGCTATTTGGAAGCAGAAATACTTCTCCCAGATCACTGAAGATCTGCTCCAAGAACCAACTTCCCATTCAAACACCCGTTTAATAACCATTCTGCTGATAACTGCTGAACAGGAAAAATAATAATTTCGCTTTAACTGTCCAGCCACTTCGGATGTTTAAAACAAATTCCCTGTGTTATATCAAAATGAAGAATCCTGTATTGAATAAATAGGAACGTATTCCAGCGATAATAAACACTTGTAACTCATTTCATTAAGACTATGTCAGTAGTAGAGGTAAGTAGCAGACATTTCAGACAACAAACACAATATAAACTCCGTTAAGACTCCTTCCTACAAACAGCTCTGAAACTTCTAAGGGGCTATATACACTTTTGGTTTTGACAGATACAGAAGGGACAACATTTAATCTAAAAACAATCAAATGGAAATGAAAGAACTTTATAAAAATCAGTAACATGATATCTGTTATTCAGAGGATTATTTTCAAAGAATGCTTGGCTAAAACTATAATCCACCTACACTGAGAAAAATGAAGCAGTACACAGAAGAGCGTAATATTTCAGGAAAGCAAACAACAGAGTACTTTAATATTTAATCTCATTATTCAACAAGAAGCCCCCAGATTTAAAACAGACACACCAAAGTACTGAGGTGAATTCACAGCAGCTGGAAATGCTTGTGGTCATCCTCTAAGCAACCAGAAGATTGGCTGCGTGGTCTCAAGAAAGGCTAACACATGGCTGGCAGGGGCAGAATGGAGAGAAAGACGCATTTTAGGGGTGTGACCCTTACTGCACAAAGAGGCCAGAAGCAAGACAGAACCACAGCCTTTAATTAGGAAAGCACAAGCAGAGGTCAGGGTAGGAGGTGAACGCCTCGAGTCTACCTGCTGCAAACGGGGCCGCAGGAAGAAGTGACGCAGTAAGAGGCAGGCCCTGCTCTGTCAGGGTAGAAGGAAACTACATGAGGATTTCCATGGTAGAAGGAGAAAAGAGACGTGGATCAGAGATGGTGTGAAGTCACAGAAGAGTAAGCTGTCATCCTCATCTTCTTCAGGGAACACTTGAATTTGAACCTTGCCAGTGCCTCAGTGCTCAACGCAATAGAGAATTACAGAGGTTCCTGTCCTAATTCCACAGTTTTAAAGATTTATCATAGATATTTCCTTCTTTCTGTCCCTCAACCATTCTACTACTATTTAAAAACACATTTTAGTAGCCTTTCAATAGCATGCACATTAATGAATTTCTAAGAGGTGTAAAGATAATTTCGAAAAAATAAAAGGCAATAATTTAAGAACATACACAGTGGCAAAGCATCAAAATACTCAAGAGATTTGGTGAGCAACTGCAAAAGCACAATACCTTTTATAATGTTCCTCTCTTGTAGTTGCTTCAAGATAGAAATTCTCCTTTGGTTCGATGATAACTCTGTCAGAGAAACAAAGAAACATAACAAGAAACCATTTTAATTCCATCTAGGGGAAGCAGGAAGAAGAGATTATTTAAAAATAATTAATAACATTTACATAATACAGTGGAAAACTATCAGCTGTATCTCCCATTGCTTCCCTTTCCCTTCCTGAATCATGTTGATGTACAGAAAAGTGTTACTTCTGCCATCTATTCTACTGTCACCTGAAACTCCAGAAAAATCTCACAGAACTGGAGTACAGAAAATAAGCTACATGGGGAGAGCTCATCAGACTAACTAGCTACTCCAGTCATCTCGCTTTCTGCCCCACTGTCACACATATGTGCATATATCACAGTTTTAAAACTTAAAATTTTATCCAAGATATAGTTAATTCCTCATTTTCTTATAAGTTTAAAAGACAAAAATGTTTTCTTCATAAGCGTACACTGTAGCATTTTCAGTCATCCAGGTCTGAAAACCATGTAGTGACTCTAAAAACGTCAGCTGTGGCTACATAAATACACCTCATCCCGTTTAACGTTCTTTCTTCTAGCAGCAGGAGATAAGAGAAATCAGGGCAGGAAAATATTCCTTTGAAATTCACCGGAAAGAACTCAGTATTTTTCAGCATCTCATTTTTTGTTTGGGCTTCAGGTAGTATTCCCATTACAGCATTTCTTATCCTAGAAATTTCTTATGCAGATAACAAGCAGGATCCTTTGTCTCAGACTCGCAGTCTCCTCCTGCTCTCCTTCTGACACCAAGAACATTTGGAGCAGGTGATTCCTGCAGACCAGTCCTGCTTAGTTCCACTCAGGCTGAAGTTTATCCACAGAACAGACCTGCCTCCAGTCCTTCCCCTTCCAGCCTGCTGCACGGCTTCGTCATAGAGCCCTTCCCTCTGCCCCTCCTTAGGCTGGAAGGTACAGTAAGACCCAGAAAATACATCAGTGGTCTGTAAGGAAAAACACTGCAAAACCCTGCAGACTCACCGTAACCGAGCAGGTGCTAGAACAAAATTATACACCTCTGATGTAAGATGAGGGCTTCTCTGAAGGCAAATTTCTTGTAGCTTTTGACTCCTAACAAGAATATGACTACCTGGTCTAAGTAGACTAGTATTATACATTTTATTAAAATAGTCTCATTTTTTACACTAGAAATAATTACTGATTTATGCTTAGTGTCACAAAAACGACTGAAAAAAGTACTTTGTTTAGTATTTTCCTTCCTCCTTTTTTCCACGTGTCTTGTTTCTCTTGTTAGGTTCAGAGTCAAGAAGACAAGTAGCCTAAGGCGTCTGTCTTGACCTGGGATATCCTGGATAAGACCCAGATCCACTATAACCTTCATGTATGGCTGTGGGCTATTTAACCTTTTCTTCATCGCATAATCTGGGAAGAAAGCGTATTTTCCTACTTCACAAGATCTCGTTAAAAAATACATGTAAAATATCATGAAGTATGACGTACTTCAGAAAAGAAACACCCACACTGTTACTAGTGGTACTCTAGGGATAATCCCATTTCTACAGTGTGAACGGAGTGTTGATGATCAAGGGAAAAAACCCTATTAGCTGTTCAATACAAATCCAATTGTTTCGCTGTATTCTTTAAACAGATTTTTTTGTTGAAACATTCAATACCTTGTGCAACCAGAAAGTTTAGCAATAAGATAAGATAGTCAAGGTGGGCCCGGAGGAGGTTGCATTGCACCCACACTGCAGATAAGACAAAGAGATGGGGCAGCAGGACCTGGGACTAATTCAAACCCACACAGGCTACGTCCTCCTGCAGGACAGGCACCGTTCGACCTGCGGGTGGGAGCGACAGGCCCCAGTGCGCTGTCCCCGTTATGGCAAACAACTGGGTGAGCTAATGCTGACAGACCTCGTCATTGCCGTACTCACGTGGGGGCACTCCAAGTGCCACTGGGAAACCAAGTGTTGGTTTCTACTGGCTGATGCCAGCTGAGAGCTTGAGCCCAAAATCCTGAGAAGCCTGGAGCTCGCTGAGGCTCACGGCTGTACGGCCACATCCCTTTTCAGCCCTGGATGCTGTCCTTTTGATAACACAACCTGTACTGCAGGGCATGGGGAGAGGGGAAAAAACCCACCAGCTTGGACCAAGACAGGACACCTGTATTTCATTATAAAAATACTGCTTCATTCCAGTGATACACTTCTATCACTGATTTTCATCCATTATCTTAGAGCTCTCAGATGAGAAAGGTGGAGAAAAACCTGTAATGCCTTTTCAAATTGCATGTCATCTCTCACTTGTAACTAATTACCTGTCACGCTGTTAAGAGTTTCTGAGCTGTTTTATGTTCATCCACCAACAAACAACTAAAAAAAGAAAACAGACTATTACTCTCTAGCTATAACAACTAATTAAGATAAATATTTTCAGAATAAGGAACTCAACAGAACATCAAGATGCTGACACTGCAAAATACATGAGAAAGTGAAGTATCTATCAGCAAACAATTTCTTGCCACTCAACGAGTTCCACAATTGCATCCCAACTGCCACTTCGCTCTTTTCCTACTCCAGTGAACATAATTAGTTATTAAACCTTCTTTCTAACGTGGTGAGAATGTGAGTAGCTCACTGGACTGTAAGAAAGCTTTGGGACAAATTGTGATGCTGCACTATCACAAGTGTATGCAGCAGCGTGTCCCGGGGAAACAGTGACAGATCAGTACTTTCACACAAACAACATGATGGAAACTCCTGCGCCAGTCTGTCCTACCAGCCCTTTTTCCTAACGTCTTCTTTTGCATCACGCACCAAACCTAGACTGGGCTGATAATCCACTCACCACACCTTCTCGGTCCCTGACTCAAAAATCTTCTGAGCATTAACCCGGTTCCTGAAAACAATTACTGCCCAGTCGGTTGTGGGAGCAGCAGTCTTCAGACAGGCAGAGCACGGGTAAACCCACAGAATTCAGCAACTTCTTTGGACTTTGGCTCCCAGCTGCTTACTAGTGACATTACGCAAAACCACTCCTGAAATGCACTCTGGGGCACTGAGCAGATTGCTTGCCTGTGCTTAGAAAGAGAATCAAAACTGCCAAGTGTGAGGCAAGCAATAAAGTCCAAAATAAGTGAGACAATACAATGGTGTGGACAGACAAACACAACTTTTCACTTCAGCTGCAGTACTGTCAATAAGCATGCCTTGGAAAACCTTGCCAGGGGCACAAAGAGAAAGCGTGTATCTTTGGCTTCTTCTGTCACTCAGATGAGCTTTTCTCTAGCATTTCTGGCACTAGAATAACTAATGAAGAATCTGGATGATGTGGTTTATTTGGTAACAGAAAGTTACCTGCAGATTCATGGCTACAGCCCTCACCGAACCCTTACACCCCGAAATCAGCCTTAAGGAAGTAATGTTTGTCTTGCTCACAGCAGTGAATCTCAGACAGCACAACTTCAGTTACCAGGAGTTACACCAATGGAGAAGACACCAGTGGAGAAGAGACAGTTAAATCAGTCTGTCTGAGTTTACACCAGTGGAGAAGAGACAGTTAAATCAGTCCGTCCGAGTTCTGTCCATATTGACTGCACGAAGCTCATACCCTCCCATTGTATGTTTTCCTTGGCAGGGGCTTTGTCACAGATAAATCACCAGAAGTGTAGGCAGAGCTGAACAGTATTCTTTGAGCTCTATTTTGCATCTGCTGTGATTTACTCTTCTTAACCAAGAGACAAGGAGGTGAGGAAAAGGAATTTTTTTTTTTCCGTAATCTCTTTCTTCGTTCACTTTGTATCCTTATTTGCTAAACTGCTATTTAATTTCACAGAGAAATGTAGGATATTCTGACTGACAACATAGTTCTGCTTTTCTACAAGGTATCAGACGGCACACATGAGGTATCTACATCATACAACTCAGTATCTGGGTATATATTCCACCACAAGTTGCATCAAAATATATGAAACAGCCATGGGAAGTGAGGTCTCTCCACTTAAAGATGGGATACAAACACAGCTACCAGACAACACACTTCACAGCAACACTGTACAGTCATTATAAGGCTTTCCATCAAAAGAGGTGGACTACAAGCTGTTTGATATTCTAATATTTACTCTCAATTATGTCTAGAAATTTATTTAAAACAGCGTTATTTTTGTGTTATGAGCTTTGAGTTCCCTTATCAACTCCTACTCATATTTAACTATAATGTAAATCAGCACGTTAACATCAAGCAAGCAACCATTAACTAAACCAGCTGAGAGAAACACAAAGTTCGGACAGAAGCAGTGGCAAAACGCCCAGAAAGTTACAAAACCCCTCTGAGCTCCGTCATCGCGGATACATACACAGACCTTTCAGAAGAGATGCTCTGGGTACTAGCAGCTACTGCCAATAGATTTTATGTAAATATTACAAAAGCAGTAAAGAGCCCGTGCATCAGGACACAGACACGTCATAGATAAGAACTGAGGCTTTTTGAAATGTCAGGACTGCAGATGTACAACAGTCTATAAAATGTGGCTAACAGTGATAAAAATCATTTATTAAAGAAGCGATGGCTGAACTAACTTTGGCAAACTAGATGCACCTATTTCCTCGAGTGCCTTAGCGTGGTGCTAAAGACACCGGGCTCATTAAAATGATGAAACACAGGACTACAAAAGCTAACGTATCGTGAGTCACTTCAATGCGCTATGATACAGGCAATAAAATTAAAGCTAATCCTTTCTACTGAAGGAAGTGTCACAGACTTTTGTGCGTTTAGTAAATTAATATTTATAAGAAGCGCAGAGTTTAGTGCTTTTAATACAGGACTAGGATTTTCTCCTAAACATCAAACAGAAATTGCATTAAAACTGCAGTTTCTTGATTGCCCCAAACCTAAATGACAGTATTTCCAAGATTTGTTTTCCATCATGTCATACAGATTAGCAACTGTACACAACTGGGAGATTTGCAAAATCCACCAAGAAGCCATGAATTATACATTCCTAACTCTTTAAAGCTAATGCATAATAATCTTTCTATCAAGAGCGTGCTGACAGCTGCTAGTACTATTTTCCTAATATTTCTCATTACAAACACAGACATCTAGGAATGGAAAAACAAGCAGGTACATACAGAATTGATTACCACACAGGTGCACATATATATTATACATATACCTAACAAATGAGACTTTGCCAACAACATCATTTCAAGAATGTATGTAGTGATAAAATTGTAGCTGAACACCTTTTATAAAAAATGTAATTTAAAATTTTACAGCCCAATAGTCATAAGAATTCATCACATCCAATTAAGTTAAAACACAGCACTTGATCGCCCTTTATGCAAATTTTTAAAAGAAATTTTGTTATATTATGCTAATAGGGAGTTTCATTTAATTTAGCTGATGAGTTACCCAAGTTTGTTTTCCAGTATACTATGGCTACCCCAATTGAACATGATAGCTTTTCATGGGGTAACCAAACCCGCCTTACAGATAGAACAGAAACACGATAAATTTATTAATTTTAAATGGGAGGCAAAGGCGATCTTCCAAAAATCTGTCATAAAATTTAATCTTGAAATAAGGCGAAAAAAATTTTAATCCTGGTTTTAGTGATAATCCAACATTAGTGCCAGTGAAGCTCACAGCAACTGTGGGAAGCTCTGGCTGCAGCTGGTTGTGCTCTCCAGGGCAGAAATTCCTCTCAGAAAAGCCAGTCTGCCCCAGGTCTGGGACCACTCCCGTGACTGGTTAGCCTGGATGGAAATCGCACGGTTGGGCTGTAACTGCTGCTTAAAACCCCCCAGACAAGAGCACAGAACTTACTGACCGAACCCCAAGAGCCTCTCAACGTGCTTCTGGTTGTTGTTCCCAGTAGCCATGTGTGCGCGAGTCCGTGATTACCCCTAGATCAAATCCTGACCATCGGGTCATGGCTCTGAGGGGCGCTGCAGGATTCCGGGGGTTCAGCTGAATTCCAGCTCAGCAAGAGAGAGCGATCCTGGCTCAGGAGACGCCCCCAGCACGAGGAGCGCCTTCCGCACAGCCAGTGTTCTTGAATCACCCACATATACACATTTCAGCAGGTAGCAACGCCAACGTTTTCACTTTGCAAGGGTCAACAGCGAAAAATCATTCCTCTTTCAAACGCATCCGCTGAAAAAAGTTGCACTTAATACAGATTGTGACACGAGCTTAACATTAAACTAATAGACTTGAATTTGTGTAAGAATTTTTAGATTTGAAAAATGTGCTTTTCAGAAGAGCTGTTTTCCAAATGAAACAGCAGTCTCTAGTTACTAGTAATCGTATTCCTGTTAATCAATAACTATATGGTACAATGAATCTACTGATAAAATTTAATTTTAATGTCTCAAATTGATATAAATACCATGAAAATAATTTTTAAAATATGAATGTTCAGCGCAGCCACACCCAACCATAAAAAAAGAAAAAGATATGATCTTTGCTTATTGAAGACTCTTCATTTCAGTGTTAGACAGCTTCCTAACCAATCAAGAAGTCCAATTTACTGTCCAGAAGGTGAGAAACGGCTTCCAAGTGTGACTTCCTAATTCAAGGTTGTTGCCCCTCTGCCAGGAACCAATGGGCTCCAGCCTAAACAGGGCAGAAGGACAGAAGACACCGAGGAGACCATGAGGAAAAAAAAAAAAGGAGATCTCAGAAGTAAAGGAGAGAAGAGTAAAGAAGAAAATTCCTTTATTTGTTAGTGAATAGCCAAGTTCAACACTCACTGCAAGACACAAAACACAGCAGACTCCAGCTGTGAATTTAGCCAAGGGTTTGGATTTGAATTCCTCGAGGTGACCAATTCACTGTCATATTTAATTGCAATAGTAGTTGAAAAGAACTGAGAAAGTAAATTCTTCCATTTGGCTTCTATTTGAAAACATTTTGATGAAGAGCAGAAAGGCCTTGCCTAAAAGTGAAGTTTAAGACGTGTGCCATGGCTACTCTAGTGGGTTTTAATGTCGTTTATCGTACAGTCAGATGACAAAGTTAAGTGTCTTTAAATAACTCCTTCAGCATGGATTTCTCAAAGCAAGCTGCAATTTTTGGAAGTAAATTAGAAAATCTTTGTTGACAATTTTAATTCAAAAGAAGAAAATTGCAATTTACAATTATTATCTTACCGTACTCATACAATACAGATTAGCTGCTATAAACCAGCCCAGTGCTGTAACAGTTTCATTACGATTACAATAACCAGAAGCCCTCTGCAGTCACCACTGTCAGATGTTTCTGTGTGATCAGACATCCTTCTGGCATGTGAATCATGCTGCACTGACTGCCAGTGGCTAATATCTACCAGCTTGGCAATTAAGCTGGCAAAGTCTCAGTGCTGCACAACAGGCAGCTACTGGATATTTTGTCAAGCTAGGAAATTTCTTACCGAAAATATGTACTTGAAAAATGTCCAGTTCTTGATAAGCACACTCTCTGTGCCCAAACGGAAGAAGAAAACCAGCCCGAAAGCAAACTTAACAACTAACAATATTTTGTGAATAAAATCATGGGGCAGCCAAGCTTAAGAACTACATTTTTTCCACAGATCTGCATTCGTACCCAACAGTCTTGGTGTCCATGCTGACAACTGGAATACTCCAAGCGGTCACTGCTACAGCAGTACCTAACCCCTGCAAGGACACGAGACCTTCTGTCACCGACAGACAGCTTCCTGTTACACACTGACAAAGTTAAAGGAAAGGAATGTAAATTACAGGTAAGATTGGAAGAATCACATAGAGAATGACAGTTTACTGAAGGTCAGAGCCAGAAGTGAGAGGCAAATCTGAATCTCAGATTTCTGCCTTAACCACCTAAGTGATGTCTTCCCCTTGTCCTTGGGAAAGACAGATGATGGAATGAGGCTTTGTTCACATCTAAAACTCTTACAGCTATTTATATGAAGCAGGATTATATTATTTTTTTTTAAACAAGAACACAGAAAACTAGCTTGAAACAATAGGAAGTCCTGTAGCAAACCTGCAGAATCCACAGCACGTGGGCAGGCAGCAGAAAAAACAGAAATCTGATCAAATGGATTCACGTGTATGCAGCTAAACCTAATGAGCGTTCCCAAACGAAGCAATGACACAAAAACGGTTGGGAAATCAAACGGTACAAGTAGTCAGATAATTAAAGATTGCTGGAATTTTTTTCTTTTGTTTCATATTCCACAGAGTCATTGATGGTTTGGGCTAGCAGAACTTCAAGGATGTGAAATCTGTACCTGGGTGACAGTGGAAGAGTGTACCATGTGTGATTTACACAAAAATTATGTACATTCTATTTAACTGCATAACCATGTCCCCATTTGTCTCTGCTGACAAATACTTTAGTAAGTCTTACTTAGTAATGATGGGAGAAGTCCACATGAAGAGAAAAAGCAGGATCTCTACTCAGTCACACACACAAACCAGTGTTCTATTAGCACAGCTTAAGATCACTAATACAAACTGCTTCAATAAAGCAAAATGAAAATCAAAGGTGAAGTACTCTAGGAATCTACACCAAAAACCAATCATCAGGGAAAGATAAAAATAGGATCCGTATTCATTGCTTTGTGAATGTAAAAGAGATGGCTAGGAAGCATATCTAAGGATAAAAGAAATCAATCACTTGTAGTTGTTATAACCTTTCCTGGCAAACAGGGAATGCGCGCACAAAGCTGAGCTAGCTCACTGGAGAAGGAAATTTGAAGAATATTTGTATTCTAAGTCCCAGATCTCTTACAAGCTCTGTGCTTCATTTTAACACACTCAGACTACCAGGCTGTCGTATTACTTAGGCTATTTAAAGATACACCAATTTATTCAAACACTTGGCTATAGTTTTTTCAATTCCCAGGACAAACAAGAGCAGCTAAAATATGCCATATTAGCTTCCAGAAGTACGTGTTTCCACATTCACAGAAAGGTTATGTAAGTATCTATAATTTTATGTTAATTGAAGCATGATAAATACATGTATTTATTAACATAGCTTGTTTCCTAGTGATTTCAGTTCATAAGTTTAAGGATTGCGGAATTGTAACAGTTTCTTGGGTTTAATCTGGTCTGAAAAAGAGTTCAGCCTCTTCTTTTAAAAGGATTAAACTGTGAAAGCAGTAGGAATTTGGTTATCCAGACGCTTCTGAAGCAAAATTATTTGCTTTGCCATACAGTTTCCTTTTACATAGTGACTGCTCTCATCTCTTTTTCATGTATTACTGTAGCTCTTTCGATGAAGAAAATTTATTGCAATCCTACTGTAAAGAAGATGAAAACATTTCTTAGATCCACAAGGGTTTATATTTATCTTTAGGACCAATGAAAGAAGATTAAATTGTATTCCTAAAATTCTGACATCCTGCTCATTTCAAGCAATTTTCTGTTTCTAAGAAATATTAGC
>NW_009715396.1:78521-78886 GCF_000703405.1 Apaloderma vittatum | reverse complement strand
CCTAAACAAGAAAGAGCGTTAGGATTCTAAGAGAGTACAAGCAGCCAGTATTTAAATTTTAAAAGAAAAAAAAGGAAGAGAAAAAGAATAGATTTCAGTAGCTGCCTATTTTTTAAAACTAGCAGACTAAGATCACTAGGAACGTAACAATTAGAGTAAACTGGTTAATCTAGTTCAGTGACAGCCTGACCTCAGAGTCCCAAATAGAGTGTTTTGTTACCAGCGGAGACACAAAAAAGAGACCAAAGACGTCTCTGAAAGGCCAAATCAACCAACTGAACATGGCTCTGGTAGTGTTGAGAAGTCCAGCACAGGCTAGAGAGCCCAGCAGTGAAACACGCTGACACCAACCAACTGAGGAGTGG
>NW_009715396.1:0-78510 GCF_000703405.1 Apaloderma vittatum | reverse complement strand
CACAGAAACACTTCCCCTGTGCACAGCAGCAGCGGTGGCAGGCGTGACCGGGCGGCAGCAGCGCGTGCCAGAGAGCCGGGGCACTGCCGGCACCTGCCGGGAGTCCAGCCCTCGCCCCCCTCGACACATCGTTTCATGGGGCTGCTGTGGTAACGAGACAAACATTAGAAAGCATGGAGGAGCAACGGAGTCATTAATATTAATTAATATTTTTGGTATCTGGTTCAGTGGCTGCAGAGAACTTCCTTCGTGGCTAGACAGAGGGAAAACAAGCAGAACAAAATTCGCGCAAGCGGGGAAACAACAGTGAGGAACACGCGCCGATGCTGTGCTGCAGAGCTACCATTTGATCAAGAAAGGGACGAAGTAATTAATAGAAGATAAATACCTTTGTGCCATGCTATAATTCTTGCTATTTGTGTTGATAGGAGGATTAATACACGTTTGTGGTAACTTCTATAAGTGTGGAACCACACGGGTTTTAAAATTTATAACTTTATCATTATACATTTGAGATACCTGTGCCATCAGCCTTTCAGCACTACACAACCTTTCTCCTTTTGCTCCCAAACCAAAGAGAAATAGAATGAGAACAAAAGCAGTCAGAAAAATTAACAGTGGCACAGCATTTGAAAACGTGGATGCAGCGTGCTGCACTCTTGATCTCGCTGGTCTCAGACGCAGTTGAGGTATCGTGCCTCAGGGAACGTTTTTGTCAAAGCACTCTGCTCACCACAGGTCAGAGCTGGCAGAACGCGGAGTAAGACGACAAGGGAAACCGCAGAGCAGTAAAAAAGCTGGCAGATATAATTTTAGTTCTGCCAGTCTGGACAGTGTCCTCTTACCAAGCCCCAACTGTGACGAACAGGCCTAACTGTCAAAAACACAGAACCATAACTCCATCCACACAAGCCTTATTTGCATCTCAAATATTTATAATCTTCAGATTGAAGAGACAGAATATGGCTGCACATCTGCTCTTTTGATCTGACCGCAGCAGCTAAGCAACTCCAAACGCGACAGTCACGACACTCGTGTGGACTCTGCGAGGCAGCCTTCAGTCTCGCTGACTCCATCATCAGAAGCCTGTGGCAGACCATGAAGGTTCAATTTTCTCCTCTCTCATTATATTATTCCTCCTGAATGATTCAGTGACGTCTCTGGTTTCTGTGGCATCAAAAATGCAGCAAAGAATTGATGAGCCCCAAACCACTGGTCTCAGAAAACCTCAGCCTGACTAGTTAGTTAGTAGAAAAAGAAAATGTATTTCATACAAGTACCTTGGAAACCAGCAAGATATTTTGATTTCCAGTCACAACAGGGTCCCAGGCTGTAGGTGCTTCTCAGATGTCAAAACACACAGAAATGAGATGGAGCCTATCAATACAGTATCAGATATAATGACACCGTATCAGTCTTGCAAAATTGCACAGAAATGTATTCGTGACTTGCTTCAATAATTGTAATGAACAAACAAATAATATTTTACTTGATGTCAAAAAAATGTAAACACCCTGAGTAGGTGGAAAAAAATTTGCAAAGCCTCTATATGTTAAGCTGCTCCTATAATGTCAATACATCTCTATGATACAATAAAGCTGCTATTCCCTCTAGGCCTCATTTAAGTCTTACTTTTTTGGTCCCTTAGAAAGGAAGAAGGACTTTTCCAGGTGTCCAGAGGCCACCCAGACACTAAAAGAAAGCACAGAAGCAAATACACTCTCCACTGAAACTATGCCATTAACTTGCTTTGATTAATAGTACCAGACTTTTAATAATATAAAGTGACTTTTATGTCATTAAATAAAATTTAACCTCCCACAAAAATGCCCATAAATTTTTGTAAATTTTGGTAAAGCTATAGCATATATTTTCTTAGAGTTGGCATATGCATAACCTTAGTATTAAAAAACCCAATAAAATAAAAAACTTCTCCAACTGTTAACCAAGCACATGAAGGCAACAGGAAATTAAATTGTCCAAGAACTACATAATTTTACTCTAGATGTTAATTAAAAGAAATCAGGAAACCCACAGAGGTTTAAATCATAAGAGAATAAAAGTTCACATTCAGGTGGGATCAAAATCTACAGATAAGTCCACAATAATTCTTAATATTACTCTGCGGGATTCACTGGTGTTGAGACCTACAAATTGTTAAGTCCTTTGCTGGTGAAAGTCAAAACCTAACATTCTTCTCGTGAAAAGCTGTTTAGGAGTATGACTGAGCTTTCAGTAGGTCCCTGCAATCTCCTGCTTTGAAGGGCACATTTTTATTTGTATGTCTGTCAATCATAAACCCGGCCAACTGTCATGGAAACACATAGTGATTCCAATGAAGAGTCAAATGATTAACTTGGCTGCTGGAACAAAAGTTTTATTACTGCAATTGACTGAAACTGTCTGGTTTGCTTATATGATGCTGCCTGGGAACAAGTAATAGCTATGCTGCTGGACCCAGCCCTCTGCCAAGGCTTTGACTCGGTACTTCAATTCTTTGCAGAGAACACGCATTACTTTGATGGCATTTAAGCTAGCAGGATGTTACAGGGATACTTCAGCTCTGTAAGACTCTCATGTCTTTGTCTGCCCTCAAACATGACTAACTTGGTTAATTGGGTCAATCGAGAATTTAAGGCATAGGAAAGGCCTATCATGATTAATACACTGCTTTGACAATAAGTAATGATTCTTATAATAGCAACTAATGTGATATCCCTGTATCCTTGACAGGTCATTTTCAAAGCAGTCACAACAGTTAGGTCAGAATTGCTTTTCCAAATCAAGAACCCTGCTTACTTGGCTACCATTCCTCCCAAACCTGCCTTGTGATGTGTAATTACAGCTGCCCTCGCACAGGATGCGTGCGCCTCTGAGGCAGCGCGGTGCTGCCAGCCTTGTTTTGCAGGCTGGGAGATCAAAGAGAAGCTCAGACCAATTCCTTTAGGTACCTAAATCCTCACTGATAGGAGATGAGTTAGTCCTAACTCTGATTCAAAGTAAAACAAAACCAAATAATGTAGAAAAATTACAGGAAGCCTAGAAGCTTCCTTACAGGTCTTCCCGAATCTTCCAATTTTCTTCTCTATTTTTTCCAGGTCTTTCAGATTTTAAATTACTGCCCTGAACTCCAGCCGTTCCTCCCCTTCTTACAAACCTAGGCACATAGGTTATGTCTCCTGCTTTGCTATCCAGGCTTTGATTGGGTTATCTGTTTTGTCCATTAATATTGTGAATAAATTATAGAAGGAGCACATACTGTTTAGAAGCTGATGGGCACATGCTAGTGAGCAACTGAAATTAAAAAAGCCGTGTTCCTTATTTAGGTACGTTCATCATGCAGCCCATAGGAAGAAGCAGGCAGGTTCCTTGCTGCACATGGATTGCCTGTGTCTGCTGCTACTCAACATGAACCTTCACATCCTAAACAAATGTTTTAGTCCCTGAAAAAGAGACCTGTGCTCTGGTACCAAAAGCTCACTCTGCATGCACTGAAGTTACTGACACTTTTCAAAACAATTCACAGCACAAATGTCACGAGAATGCTTAATCCTTAATATCTGTAATGACATAATCGCACAAAAAGAAATTATTTAGACTGACTCTGACTGTGAGCTCAGTTTCAGGAGGCGGCTGTTGCAGTAAGTATAAATAATTAAATATCTTAATTTATATGCATATGGAATGTGGATACAATGGAGACACCACAAACACAGAATTCTAGCATTTCTTTTTACATCTTCATTTCTCAGCTGCACCTGTCCATGCTTGTGAAAGACTAAGAGGAAGAATTTGGAGAATGTGCAGTAACATTCACACATGTCCAAAGCGTGGCACCCACCCCTCGCCCAAACTGTTCAGGAAAAGAAGAAAAAGTACAATAATGTTGAGAAGACTGTGTACAGGGGCAAACAGCATCTCCAGATTCCAGCTTTATCCAATGGAAAGCAGGAAATATATTAACCCCTTTCAACCCCTTTCTGAAATCTATCAGTCAGTTATGCCTGAAGCTGAAAAAAAAAAACCAACTAAGGAAAGTGATCGGACATATTGCCACATTCCAAACTGACCATTTGGAAAGACAATTAACTCACTGCATTTTTTTGTCACAGTCCTCTTCACAACCTGCACAGGCTGCTGCAGCCACATCAGCTCTACAGTTTCAAATCTCTAAGAAAACTCAAAATACTGTCTGATGTCAAAAACTCAAGTATACTGAATATGCGAAAAGAAGAAATTTTTATAATTCCATTCATCAATTAGAACTGAATGAAATACCATCCTTAACGCAACAATGCAAATATTTTACAATTCTAGAGCTTTTTCAACTTGAGACTCCAATACGTTTTCCAAAGGAAGTAAAGTTATCATCAGTGAGACACACCATAATGTATCCAAAGCAAAACCTGGGATTAGAAATGTTTTTTTTACTTTCATATTCATATTCTTATTCTTTGATCGTCATGCTGACTCCTAAGAATGGGGTCACTCAAAACGGAAGCGGAAAAATTCCATTACAATTCAAACCTGTAGATAACAGCTCATATTTCCACATGCATTTACGATTTCCTGCACACACAAACTGGTGTGTTTAAACATCTTCAAAGTCATTTTCAGAGTCTCTCTGAAAATTTAGGAACTATAGGTGTCATTAACTGTAATGTCAGTGCATGTAAGTGCCAAGAGATGGAAGCAGTAAGCAGGATCGCTGCACAGGCTGAACGATGAAACTGAAGACTTTAACTTCTTCATTTTTAGGATAACTCTGGCAGACATATATATATACAGGCTTACACACATTAATGCATATGCTTCAAATAGTAATGGTACTGCTGAAATCCTATGCCATTTTAGAAGAGGAACAGACTTTTTCACAAAGTTAAAGTCAGCTATTCCATTTCAGTGTATATAATATTCTTTTTAATTTATACTCTAACTCCAACAATTTTTCGTATCACAGAAGTTAAAAAGACCTCATCAGCTCATCTGCTCTAAAGTTAGACTATCTTAATTGGCTATAAAAGAATTAGACTGCAGAAACTATCCGGGCTAAATCTGGAAAACTGGGAATAGAAGAAAAGGATTAAGATTTTGGGGTTTAGAACAATGTAACAAAGCAGCATGTAACCAGATCAAATGCTTTAGCCAGGCCAGAAACAGGCGTGGGTTGGGTTGTGGCGATTTGTTTGTTGGAGTTTATTTTTGGAATGGTGGGAGGAGGACAGTGTTCCTTCAGGGTGTTTTGGTGTGAGATTTGACTGTCTTTTTCGAAAAAGTGACAGAGCAGTTTCATTCCTATCCTGAAAACACGCTGCAGCAGTAACAGAGTGAATTTAGCAAGCTAAGTCTGGTCGCTCTGCACAATTAAGTCAGCCACAGTATTTTCCCTCTGTCACTGCACCACCAGAACTTCACGTTCTAGAACTATTTCGCAATAGGTCTCAATAAAAGTGGCCCTATTTTTGCGGATGTGTGTCCAATGTAGACGTAAGGGTTGGATGGAAACACCAGCAGTGATAAACAGCTACCCACGGACATCAGTTGTTACTAAAGGCAGGATCAGACACAGTCACTCAGTTACGGAAACATAATTTTAGAGTAAAATAAAACCAACCCAAACTGTCAAGCTCTATCTGGAACAGTGAGACTTTTTCAAATCACAGTTAAACTACAATAATTAAACTAATTTTAGAGGAATTTTTTTTTCATGATTTAGAGAAAAATATCCTCAAGTGAATATCTGATCATTTTATGTTTCCATTTCATTAAAGAGGATGCAGTTAGATCAAATGAGGTAAACTGTGTACAGCGTTCATCTCGAAACTTATCTCGTAATATAAGTTACCCAGTCTTAGCCCTGAAATTTCATTCCCCTGCCACAGCTCTACTAAGTTGTTACATCTACTGTAAAATTGTGTAGCCTCGCATTATTCCTTCTCTACTTAAAACTGCTCTCCTGAGTCCAACTGAGAAAGAAATCAGATTAATAAAACCTCTTTATCCAGAAACACATGAACAAAGCTAAAAACGTCCTTCTAGAGTGCTGTGTTCTCCTTTCAGTTTATTATATCAATTTACTCAGAATCGCTCACCATGAGCAACCAACTCTGGGATTTAAATTTCTCCACTCTTTATTAATACGCATGCTGACCAGGACAACGGGTGTTAGTGAAGATTCTCATTACACAGAGAATTATTCCCCTTTGTAGTTGAAATTTATAAATAAATGTGCAGATTGTTTCAAAATTTACTTTGAAGAACAAAGCTATGACAGTTGACATGTTTTATTAAATCATGAGGAAAGAACGGATGCAGAATTACAGCCTGTACTCACGCCATTAGTCCTGCTGGAGCTGAGAAAACCGGCCACGTGAGTGCCACTGCCCTGAAGCCATGGTTTTGGGGGGTGTGAAATTTCATGCTACAATATCTAAAAATATGTAGAAGCTGGAACAAATTCAACATCCCTGCAAGTCTGCTGAAGTATAAGACTGGCCTTAAATATTTCAGCTATTCCAGTACTCCGGACTCCTATTCTCTTACAGTGGTCAGTAGCTGAGGCCAAGGAAAAGTACAGAGAAAAAACTTCCAGTAGTACTTTCTCGGGATAATGTTACCCATGGAAGGAACGTAGGCTGTTACCCTGAAGAGTGACTCTAGATGTTTTACTACAGCCGCAGCAGCATCTACAGCACAGCCTCAATACTACAGAGCTGCACAGGAAGGGTTTTCTAACTCTTTGCAACACGGTGCAACACTGGGGTTTGCTGTCAGATCCCTGGACATGAAATCTTTCAGTCAAAAGATCTCTTTGCAAGAAAAGGCAGAAAATTACACAATCCACAATGGGTTCCAAATTACAAATTTGGGGGATGTTTCTGAACACCTGAGTATGGAAGGTATTTGTTTTGTGCATATTTTCTTTAGGGCATTATGCTAATTTTCCTGCGGAGAAATTGGCAAAGTGACTTTGGATTTATCCTTCCTCCATTCTACCACAATAACACTGAGCCCAGAAGACTTTTTTTTTTTTTTTTTCTTTTTTCTTTCCGGACTAGATGATCTTCAGAGGTCTGTTCCAACCCCTACCATTCTGTGATTCCTCTCGGTGTTGTGCCATAAGCTCCCACAAGAACCTGAGAAGCAGGGAGTTTTTGAAGAGAAACTTGAAGCATATTTTGGAGCGTACTGTATTTTCAGTCAGCTAAACAGTCATATGGGCCTGCATGTTAATGTGATGCAACCTAAAACTACATTTTATTTATTTTTTACAAGCTAAGATAGTCCTACTCTTTACGGTACTTTGCACTTCAGATGGGTCTTCTAAAGCTGTCTGTTTTGCCTGCAACCAGCTTCTGATAATTTGTTCTGGATATTCTGGAAAGTAATTGGTGCACTGCAATCTCAGACATCACCTGGAACTTTCACAAGGCAACAGAAACAAAGTTCCAAACGTAACCCAGACTGCTGCACACTTCACCATGGATGGAACTAATCTCAAGCATTCCCCTGTCATACGTCTCTGTATTGAACTTCCTGCTTCTGTAAATACAGAGTAACCAAGCTTAATGAAGCTGATGCAGAGAGATTAAGTGTGGATCTCAACTTCCTGCCTTCATGGTAACTTCAAAATATTAAACAGTCGGTTATAAATCTCTGTCTCTAAGACCTAAATGGCCCATGACTAGGTATCAGAGGTGCTACGAAACAAACAAACGTCCATAAAATTCACCCAGCGCTTTTATAATCTTTTTAAATTTTTTTGTATCTATTTATAAAAGTGAAATGACTTAAGGGAGGTTTTTAGAAAAGGAAATAATAATTACATAATGATTTTTATGTGCTAAATCATCTGGGTTGTTCATATATGTAATATATATATTCACCTCAGGCAGTGTCCAAGACACAGTGGTCCAGGCAGGTAAATGTTTGAAAACTATGAACTTCTGTCCAGTTTTCACCCGTCATTTAAAACTTGCTAATTGTTTACTCTGGCTCTCTAAAAACTGGGATAATTCAGAAATTTAATGCAACAATCCTTGCAAAATCTTGTTTGACAGACAGTACTCTGAAGATACAGAAAATCCCAAATAGTAGTTCACCACTTGAATTGTCCAGCAGTGAATAAGCTACTGCTATTGAAATAAGCAGCAAATGCCTAAAGCAGAAATTCACTTGTTTGGATTGTTTGCTAGAGAGATTTAATTGACACACCAGCAGGTTATTCTGCTGATCTCACTGCCTGTACTCGGCTTCTGCTCACAGATGAATCAATGATATTAAAATCTTGTTACCTTCCTCTGTGACTTCAAAACATCTGACTGTGCAAATTATTATTTTCTCCCTTTTCATTTGGTAGGCTGGCTGTGTTATGCACAATATTGTCATAAAGAGATATTACTCCTCTTTCAGGAATTCAATAAGCTTTATAATTAAGAATTATTTATTAATATCCCTGTACCTGTCAAGTCATTAACCCCACACAACACAAATGAAATCAGATCTGCCAGGAACACTATTAAGACAAAGATCAAGACTAAAAGCTCCCGCAGCTCATCTCATGGCTTCTCTTTTATGGTGGTCACTTCACTTTTTTGGGCAAGCTGCCATGCGGAGTGTCAGTCTGTAAGAGCCAGCAGCCTACCTTAGATACTGGGCAAAGAGCAAGCCTTCCTGCAGGCCAGTGCCTGAAACGGGTCCAGCTCTGGAGCTTCCCCACGGTGCGTGGCAGGAGGCCGGGCAGCAGCGCTGAGGGACACGGCCGGCGCCGGCGAGCACGGGCTGTCTCCTGCCACACATTCTAGGACGGTTCCTGCCTCCCTGGATGAAAAAAGCTAGTCCCCCTGCTAGTAATAGCAATGCATATTACTAGGGGATTTTTATTATTGCTTTTCTAGTAAACATTCATATATGATGAACTGTTCTACACTGAATACTCACACTCCAAATAACCTGGGATTTTTCAAAAAGCCCTAGAGTACATCAGGGAAAACCATAGGACAGCTATGGGATACTCGTCTTGGTCATCAAAATGTCCACTAGAGGACCAAGATAGAGGGAAAAAAACCCCCCACATTAAAAAAACCAAACTGGAATGTAAAAACTTGTCTTGGTTTTAATATTTTAGGTAATGATGGGCAATACTCCATGGTGTGTGTGTATATATAGATATACACAAATATATACAACTCTGCCACTAGTGAGCAGAGAGAAAAGCAAAAGCAGGCTGGAACAGAAGAGATGCTGTTTTAATGCTGGTTTACTCGATTAGTGCCTTGAAGTAGGTTCCACTGAACAGCCCAGTAAACCTGGGTAGAGCCACCTTCAAACGACCTCCTTTGAGAAATGGACTTGCAAAGTGTCAGCAAAACTTTAATTGCGCTTTTAATCTTAGCCTTACAGCGGGGTTTCAATAACTGCCTCAAATTACTTTATGGGACTCTCTCAATGCAATTTAATTGTTCTCAGTGATTTTCATGGTATTTCCACTTCCTTCAGTATTCAGGCAAACAATTTTTCTAAGAAAATGTTTACAGGAAAGCTAACAGCGAGTAAAAAATATATTTGAAAAGGCACATCTTGAATCATTAACAAATTGCATATGATGCATGAATCTTACGGCTCACGTACCTCATCAAGTCCAGACCAGCTTGAATTCAGACTAAAATAAACAAGCTGTGTTTATGGAATAGACAAATGCTAATAAAACAGAAATTGATGTAGGTGAATAAGCACTACTTGATACTAAATGTCTTGTCACTGCTAAGAGATCAAACCGCCTTGTGAAATATTGGACTCTGAGACAATAACGTGAAGACCTCTCCTAGAAGAATAAAGGAATTAAAGTCCTCAGACAAAGGACAGATCGTACCATTGGATAAAGTGCTTTTCAGTGCCAAAAATGGTGGAACTACACTCTCACCTGATAACAAAGTCTTAATACCTAGAGCTGATACCTTTGCTTGAGTCAGGAAATAAGACATGGACAGAACAACCAGTGGCCAGACTAACCAGGCAGGAGTGGCTTTGAGGTTTCTAAGATTTCTCTGAAGATTAGAGCAGAGACTTTAGCAAAGAGATCCAAGCAAAGATTTTGAAGGATATCTTCAAGTGCAAGTATAAAGGAAGTGGGCAAAATACGGAACATGCATTGCAAGTACTACAGGAAAACGTATTTATTTATTGGTTGAACTACTCTGCAATATTTTAAGACTTGATTTTCTTCCTTCAGGTGCAGGCACTGTAAACAAGCATGACTCCTACCTTACACAGTTCTTTAACAGACCTTACTCCATCTCAAGTATACTATTGTCCCCCTTATTTCCCCTCTCCTGCATCCTTCCTGCGTTTTCCCAAGGACACTGCCCATGTTTGCACATTTTCCCATATGGAATTACAGCAAGTAAACGGAAATGGGAAACTAATCCGGTCCTGCAGAGGGACATGTTGCTCTGAGATCAGCAGGACCAGAACGGGTTCCTGGTGGGTGCTGGAGAACGCTGCGTACTCGACACACAGCAAGCACCACCATTAACACCATAATGCTTCGCTCCAAGGGGGGTTTTATTGCTTTTTCTGACCAGCATAACTCTTGTGCCTTTTTTCCTTCCTTTACTTTCCACTTTTTTTCCTTCCTTTACTTTCCACAGAGCACCAGAATTACCTCAGTAACATTTTGGTTAGAGGACATTTCTTGCTCCAGACTGTTTCCAGGTTCTGTACCACCCATCTACTCCACCAAATCCCTGGAGGATTACAATCCTCTGTCCAGCTTATTTTCCAGAAGGAAAAATGAAAATGACAAAGTGTTTCTTGCCTCATCTGTTCTCCGCTGATGCAGAGCTCTACAGCTAAAATGCTCATCAGAGCCAAGAGCTTGGGCATGACTGAACTTTAAACAAGCCAAACATAATTGTTTTGATTTATAGACACAGGAGACCAAGTCGCTCACAAAAGACTAAAGGAAAATTAATTTGCCATTCAGAGCTGTCTATAAGACATGCCCAGCCCGAAAAATATAATTAGTATAAGTAGATTGTGTAATTGCTTCCATTGGACAAAATGGCTTAAAATTTCATCTTCATAGTGGTCAGATATTCAGAATATCCCTTGCTCCACCCAGGCATTATATCTAGGATTTTTTCTCCCCCATGCCACACCACTGAGTACTACTGACTCAGACCAACGCTAACATGAAGCATCTACAGCTCTCCCAGATTTATGATGCCTCTATAAGTAGACTAACTGCCTATCTCTGACATCTGTTGGGGAGGCACAGCATAAGGCAAGTTCATCAGTTCAAACCTCGGTTATAAATAGATGCTGCAGATACATTTCCGAGTAGATATTGTGGGCTGCTTTATTTTCCATCTGAGAACTCCGTATCTTTAGGTAACACACATACATAAATACAGAGCATTAACATAACAGCTTAAGAGATGCAGTCTGGTATATTTTAAGCTACACAAGAATTTGCAGGTTTATGACAGGATCCAATCACTCATTAGATTCAGCTGCAGGTTACCACACAGTGCCTGATTTTTGTTTCCGTGATATACTGGATGTTAAGTTAATGTGGCACGTAGATCAAAAGGTAAACTGTTAAGAAGGAGTAACCACTGGCAGAGCAACGCACGGAGCAGCACGACTGGCAATCTTCCCACCAGCCAAGTTGCTTGGGAAGGGTTGTCTGTCACTCACGGCACAGGTATCTCGCTTTCAGCTACTCAGACAGGTCCTTACACCACAAACAACAAATCCACTTCCCAAAACTAAATTGCCTCATAAATTCCAGTCATTCAATATTGTAATTATATTTCTGTGGCTTCGACTCTGGCGACAAGGAATGAAGCAAGTAAGCAGAGAAAGCTAATTGTAAAAGGTAAAGTTTCTTATACTGCGGTTTTTCTGTTCTGAATAATGGACCCAGAAAGAAAGGCTAACTGTGGGTGAATCACTGATAGAACAAAAACTTAATCCTTTGCTGAGGTCATTTAGTCTGTTAGTACTAGAAGATTTGAAAGCTTCTAATTTAGTTCTTCACAAAAGCAGTTCCCTGCTGTTAACAACTTCACAATGAATTTTCAGCAATTAACTTCAAATCAGTAGTGTAGCTTAATACTTCCCTATCAGGTACTAAGTCAAATACAACACTAACATTCTGGACAAAAAGCATCAACGACTATTTATAGTTTAGGCTATTTCTTTTTACAGATAATAAATCAAAGTACATATCTTAAAATCCAGCAACTGAAGTCTGATTACAGAAATATCTTAAATATTAGTTTATGCAGTCAATGGAGTTCTCCTCCAAACAACGTCTACATCAATCTGAATCGAGTATCCACGTAGGCAGTTTACAGGTATTATTTTAGGTGCCTTCTGCTTCTGTGTCAGTAGGTGTAAGAAGAATGGTGGTCACAAGGACATTTAAAAAGAGTACAGCTAGGTTTCTGCAATGACAGAATGCAGTCAGTCTGCTAACAGCTTACACCTGGTAAGTTCACAGTGCCCATAAAATGTATTACTATGGGTATGGGCTAGAAACATCCATATTCTTGGCTCCACACTCTCCTATAAAACAGGAGAGTGGAATCGCTCCCCAGAGATTTATAAACAGATTTTGATTTCATCCAGGAAAACCTCCATCTTTCTCTTTGCAACAGAAAGTTCTCCCACCTCAACCTGTTCTTCTTTGCAACTTCAAAATAACAGTATGATTCAGAGCTTTGTGGATAGAGCTGTAGGTTTACATCAGTAGACAGACAAAAAAAACCCCCAAACACAGAGCAAGTAAGCTTTTTCTGAGAGCAATTTACAGCTTGTAAGACCAAAAAGGTAAGATATATTTATATTAAACACACATATTTTTTTCTCCTTTCTTATGGGTTCCATAAAAGATATGTTTTTTACTACATAAATTCTATGCTTATGTATAATGCCAGTTCCATAGGCCCCAACTCAAAGCGAATAGCTTCAACCAGTCAAAGAAATCAGTCCTGCCTATGCTCTGGGAGATTTGCCAAAGAAAAACAAGTTCCATGGTAAAGGTCATTAGGAATAACAGATATTCTTTACGGTGTGCTGAGTACAGAGACTAATCCACTCCTTTTGATAGCAACTACGCAGGTAGGGGACGAGGAAGCATTAGTTCCAGACTCTTCCACTCCCGCTTTGCCGAGTATATTCAGGAAATCATCCATTCTGACCTGCTTTTCTTTTGGTTTTGATGTCATGCGCTACAAACCCCAGCGTTATGCTTACTAGGACAAATCTATTGTGCTGTGCTGGAAATCCTCTCTAATAGCGTGGGGGATGCTCGCAGTAAGGGCAGTAAGTCAGTTGGCTGCTGTTATCATCGATCAAGCATGAAGGCTCTGCTATTCTGCTGCCTGGATTCTTTATCTAACTGATTAGTCAGACAGGCCAACTGTGTTACAGTATTTCTTCACAACTCCCATTACAGAACTCCTCAATTTGGAGTATAAACAAAAAAAAAAACCAGCGGATGGGCAAAATGTTGCATGAAACATGCTTTGCAGGAGAGGAAGCAAGTTTGTGGAGGAGAGAGAAACCATCCCCGTATCCCTACAGATCTTCATGCAAAAAGGAAGCGAGTGGAAAGCCTGCAAATCAATTCAAAAGCAAATAAAGCAACAAGAGGCCACCAAGGCAAACACCAGAAAACTATTTTAAGGTTCAGAGTAAATTAAATATGCAGAGAAATTAAGCATAGCAAGGAAAGGATCTTACTGGCAGAATTAACATTTCTTTTCCTGTTTGTTAGACAACTGAGAAAGGCATTCCAGAGAAGAGTATCGGTAACATTGTCTTTTGCTATGCTCAGGGAGGTTTTCTATTTCAATAGCCCTCCTAAGAAAAAGAAACAGACCCATTAAAAAACATTCCCCTGTTATTTTCTCTATCACACTCTGTATTGTTCCCATAGAGACCTTATGTCAAAGGTGGCCTCTTCTGACTTCATAGAAAAGTTACTACTCAGCTATTTCTCCCATCCAAGAAAAAGAAAAACACCTTGCTTGAGAATCCAATTTCTGGGCTGTAATTTATTTCACTCTTCTCCTATGCACCCCTACACGTGCACATGTGCCTGCTTGCCAATAAAGCATTAATTCAGGAACCTGACAACAAGCTGTGGTATTTCAGCCCAGAATCACCCTTCCTTCTGCTTTCTTCACCTATACAAACCTATTTTATACTCTCATGCAGTTTCTATTGCATTGTTCTTTTTCCACTGAAAGTCACACTTTGTTACATAAACCTACACAAACATTACAAAGTCCGAGCATATCAGAGCCAACGACTTATTGTAAAAGGATGAGCATCTACCATAATGATCTCCACACTGTACAGCAGACAGGCACTAAAATGAAGATGTTTCACCCATAAATGGCTTCCTTTGGTTAAATATCTCTTATCTTACACCCTTGTCAAGTAATTTTTTTTTATTCAGAATTACATCCATTACAACTCATTTCCTTTTTTTTCCAGCACCTGGTACCACTCTCTTGTTTCACGACTTTTGCATACCCTGAAGTCCTAGTCACTTCTCCATAAACAGCTGTACCCTAAGTGACTCTCAGAGAGCTTTTCTCCCCAACGCAGACACCGATATTAGACACTACACCAAGTGTCTCTTCTGTTGTTTAAAATATTCCATTCTCAACATACCTGCTGGTTTCAATATTCAGAAGTTAAAGCTCTGCTGAGCCCGCACCCAGTGGGATTTCAGAGCAGAATATAAAGAGGAATTACTGGGGGTGGGAAGTGTGTAATGATAAGAGTCCTGCACTCAGAAAATGCTCCAGTGGCAAAGCCCTCTCCCACCAAATGCTGAGGATAGGCGAGAAACAACAAAAAACACAGATGGGCCCGCTCTTTTATCTTGATTTGATAAACCTACAAAATCCATGTCTACGGAATTATAGTAAGTGCCAGTTAAATAAAAAACAAATCCAGATACAGTCACTATCAATATGCAAGACAGATAAACCAAGCATGCTCTGTACGTGCATATTCTGTGGTAGAATGCTCTGCTGTCTTCTATCACACATGAATACAGATAAAGACAATTGCAAAAACAAAAATAGGAATATTTTGTACTTCACATTTTTTGTAACAGGAGCTGACTTTTTTGGGTTTAATATGCATCCACAGAGACCAAGCCCCAACTGTCATCACTGCTAGGTTTTTCTCTAGTGAGTTTCTTGGGAAAGGATTGACTTAATTTTCCTCATTTGGACTGTGCTAACCACAGTATGGTCTTAGTCCCAACTGAGGCCTCCAGGCAGTGTCACAACGTAGTCACTAGACAGGCAAGTTGATGTGCTTAATGCAAAATTCCTCTGTTTTAACAGTCAGTTGGAAAGATGCAAGGATAAAGCACTGCGGCAGTGGTAAACATGACTAGATTGTACTTTTAAAATAAAGCTGCTTACTCCTACTTTTTACTCCTTACTCCTCCATTCTCTCTCCTGCTTCTGTTATTACCTCTACCTGAGGATATACCAGACATTTATTACTTGTTCCAAAAGGTGCTCAGCTTACTCTAGGAATAGCATAAAGTAAGAACTATGTACAGTAGGACAGAAGGTTAAAATAAACCTTTTGCTTTCTTTCTTCTTTTTTTTTTTGCTAGCACTGCTGAATTAAAACGCTGAAATGTTTATTTTTCAGCCAGTAATGACAGGATAAGCGTTAGACGTAACCCAAAAAAGCTACACTAGAGCTCTCTGCAGCTTAAACGTCTGTTAAATTTATTCATATTTGATTCCACCCTCAGAAAGCCAGTCCCCTTCTGTCTTTTATTGTTTATATTAGATATAGTGAGTCATGGAAATAAAGTGACATGAAACCACATTTACACTAAAGAAATCATCCCACATCTTTCCTGCTATTTCCGCAGCATGCCTCCTATTGAGCCTGGGAGATTGATTACCCAAGCAAGGGCTAAGCGCTTCGTCTCGACTCGTTATTTAGCTGCTCACATTCTCCTCCTGGCATTGCCGATTTAGAGGAAACAGTTGCATTATCCATCAGTTACAGAATCTGAATGAGTGTGTACAGGACTATCTATCTGACCTGTGCCTATAAACAACCCAGTGACAGTAATGTTAAGCAAAGATAATAATCTAGAAGTGCCATAACTTTCCTTTTCTCCGTTTGCCTAAGTTCTGAACACCCTAGAATAGATGGCTGTCTCTCTGCGTGTAAGAGGCCAAGGGCAATCCAGTGCCTAACTTAAGCACCTCGGGCACCATGATGCAGAAGACAGCATCTTCCAAAACATGAAATTGGTGTGTTTAATGTATCAGGTTGGCCGTAGACTACAACAAGGAACACATCCCGCTATTTTCCTTTTTTATCCCTACTTTTTCCAGTCAGACACTATTTCTAATCTAGTCTCCCTCCTTCAGCAAAAGAGAAGAGTGGCTGGTACTTCTGGTGACTAAACGAACAAACTGGGTGCCTACGCAGCAGACAGACAAAGTTCTCTTTCACAAGTCAGATCCTTCTGCAATACTCTGGATTTGGAAATTAGTATTAGGTATTCTATTTATATTCTTTTCTTCACTACAAAATGATTCAACTACATGAAATGTAGACCCAAATATTTTGCGTTAAAGAATGCTGTATTTAGCACAGCAACCTGCACGCAACAGCTTACATGCTTTTATTTGGCAACACAGTCAAAAATTCTGGAATGCAAAAAACATTAGAATCATCGAATCACAGAATCATTTAGGCTGCAAAACACCCTTCAGGTGATCTACTCCAACCATAAACCTGATAAAACCAAGTCCTCTTTTGATATGTTTCAAGCTGTTTATAGTATTGATACCAGGCAAATATCAAGTCACACCTGTTCAACTTTTGCCATTCTTCATTTCATATAACCGTTAAGGTTGCCATGGATTTACAGCATCATCACCATCAAAAGTTCTATACACTTAAACACTGAGATGCCTAGCTTGCAGAAAACTTATGCCCAGTTTGCAAATTTGAACTCTTTTTATCCTATACAAGAGAAATTACTGCTCTTATCAAATATATTAGTGATGAAATTAGAAATAAAGAGATCACTTGAATTTTTGCAGTAGGTACAACTACAAATGCAGACAGATGTTCTGCATAAAGGAGCTCTACAGTAACCTTTGAAACTGCAAATTTCATCTTACCCCATGCATCCTGCATGCAGCAGCTTTAATAGCACCTCATCTCAATTCTTGCTTTTAACTAGCATCTCCATCCATCATTATTCAAATTTTTACTTTATTTTTAGTGATTCTACTTCTCACATTTTTATGTTGCTTCTAATAATCCTCGCACAAAGATTTTTAAATTATAAATTAAAAATCGGCCTACTCAACATTTCTAGTACTCTTTTGCTATCATGCTATGAAAAGCTACTAACTGCTTTAGCTTACCAGTTTGCCATGGTTTTACTCGCTATTATCTTCACATGTGTGTGTTCTGAACCCTTTCCGCTGCAGATGCTGTCCTCCAAAGCCACAGCCCCCTGCCCGGTCAATCTGCAATCACAACTTACATCAACAGAACTGTCACACCGACTATGACTGTCGTGTTTCAAGACTAAACACATTTAAGAGAGCACTATTTATTAGCCATAGAGAGATTGAGCACTCCGGATTTGGAAACAGGTTTTTTCTCACCGTTGAGCTCAAGCTAAAAGGGTTACAATTTAGGGTTTGTGACTAACAAAGCTTTAAACTACTCACATATGCCCAGCCTTACAAGGATGGCACAAAAGGTTTAAAGACACTGCTTTGAGCAGGGCTTGCACCAGATGACCTCCAAAACTCCCTTCCAACATAAATTATTCAGTGACTCTAAGACAAAACACACTCTGGTTTCCAAAGCCTTCAAAAAGGACCCACACCTTTAGGCTTTATTCTTCTGAATTTTCAGGAGGTCAAATCCTGACAGAAATTGGGCATTAGCAATTCCTTTGAAGTCAGTGGAAATTATTGCCCCTCACCCCTTTGGTGGGTTTTGGTTTAGAGATTTTAGTGTGACTACTAACACGATGACAGAGTTTGGTGTAAAAATCCTGGTGTAGCCTCTTTTACTCTATCCCTCCCATCCCAGCATGTGTTCAGCCATACATTCCCCATCACCACATCAGACATGCTTTTTCACTCTGTTGATCTGCCTTACTAACATGTTCTTTTACTGTTAACCAGCAGAATCAGAGCAGAGGAGCATGACAAGCACTCTTACAGGCTGACTGGCTTACCTCAGCATCACTCCACATTCCTATCCACCTACAAAGCCAAGAGTTCCTCATCATGGGATACTCCCAGAAGCATATACTATCATGGAAAAGAGCTAGTGCACCCTACCAGTTACAGTTTCATCAACAGACTGTGACCAGTTTTACTTGGAACTAGCACAAATACTGATCTCTTTAAATGTACGAGACAGAAAGAGCTCCCCCTGCTTTTCAATATTCGCTGTTGTGAAGCTTTACAATAAAGCCAGATAGGTAAAGGCAAAAGGAGATAGCAAGCAGTTTCAGCATTGTTAATTCTATGCCTAGGCTGCAGAAAGTCTGAGATGATCATTTCAAATTAACTTTCGTTACTGCAGCAGCAGTAAGAATAGAATATAGCAAGCAGGAGGAGTCTTTCCCGATACCTTCTGATATGCCAGTATGTAATTAACTTAAATCCGTCTGCAGTCACAGCGCATTTCTACAGCATTTTTGCAATTACAGTGCACAAATAACACATTCTAGTTCAGTTTCCAGTGCCATCCTTCTATTAGATTTCTGTATGGAAATTCTCTCCAGAGCGAAAGCTGCTCCGTGCTGGCCACAGCACCACAGCCTCACGGTCGCACCTGTGGTAGCTGGAAGGGATGGAGAGCAAGATCAACAGATGGGAGCTGCCTACTCAAAATAATTCCAGCATTAAATAGAGGCAACAAAAGATCCTCTTTCTCTGGACTCGATAGGGTCTGCATCACTGACACAAAGAGTACGTTCCCATCTTCTCAGACAAATTGCTCCCATGAGAGACATTGCTGCTTTGGAAATTCCACAGGAGAACGCAGTTAACCTCTGGCTCCCACTCAGGGGTTTTTATTTGCCAAGAACAAGACTTGATGTTAATTTCTTTGAAACACTTTGTTACGAAACACCTAAGAGATACACTTCTTTCATTCATTATTTATAATTGTTCCATCTGTTGTGACCCAAGAAATAAAACTTCAAAATAAATTGAAAAGTTCCAGTCTGCTGCTACTCCTGTAGGTGTTCTAGGCTGTACAGGAAAATACAGCAGTTTCTTTTAGCTAAATTCCTCTGAATCATGGAAGGAAGGACTTTGTGTAAGATGATAAGAGTTTTTAATCACTGCCACAGTTACTGATGGTCTTTAAGGCTCCATTTTTATTTCCACACTAAGTTCTCTTACTTATAAAATGAGAACACTGCTCTTGAAGATCTAGCTCAATTGTGTCACAGTAGTTAGAAACCAAATTTACTTTGACTTCTATTGCAGCTAATGATTTTTTTTAAACATGGTACTTTTTATTTTCCTGAAATGATTAAGAGTAACGAAGCTAACAAGCCACGAATGGTGCTAAAGTTCTGTGTACACACCAGTCCCCAAATATAATTTGCTCCTGAAGGTACAACAAAATCAAATAGTCTTCTGATCACACTGTGAAATGGTAATGTTCTAACGCCACGTTTGATTTACTTATTTAATGATAATGCAATCAACAGACAAACAAAATGCTACTGGTTGTGGTGTTTCCAGGAAAAGAAGCACAGGAAGTAATTGCCAATGGTCTCAGTCATGTTTAGGTACAGTCCTTCAGATACAGCCCTAAATAACCTCTGGGGTCAGTAATAACCATTTTTTTCTTGGTTATTGTCTATGAGTGGGGGAAAATCGTATATACCTAAAGCAAGTTCTGGAATAACTGTTCAAAATCCAGTTTTTGAATCAATACAGATAATGCCAAAAAGTACTGACAAAAAAACCACAAGCCCAAAACAAAGCAAAGCGAAAAAACACCAAGTAAACCAACACAATACGGATCTGGGAAAAAACACCAAGTGCTTTCTTTGTGTTTTCAGTGTGTAATTAATGATACACAGAACTTCCTCTGGAGCTGGGACACACTGTGACATGTCTGAAGGGGTAATCATGGGAACTGAGGTTTTTATTAAGTCTATGTAAGAAGTATTTTAATGGAATAAGAAAAATCTAAAGGTTGAAGGATCTGAACATAAATTAAATACTGCCCCTAACTCCGATGTAAAATAAAAGCCTTTCTTGCTGTTGATTTCACCTACTACTACATGAAAGGTGAAGGCTGAACATACATCTCTCTCTGTTTTAATTGGCTGTAATCTTGGGCAATAGATATACCTACCCAAATACACGCTACTCATTTACAAAGCTCCCGCATCAATTCCTGCTACTTTCATGGGAACGGCTGATACGGAACTGATGTTCACCACCCCGAGGTTCAGATGCTCTGGCACGAGTGAAATAGCAGTACAGCAAATAGAGCCAAATTCCTTTTTAACCTACCCCAGATGACACAATGAGGAGCAACCGAGGTCTCATGAGATGTGAATGGCCAGGAGATCCAGTCAAAACTAACAGTTCTACAACCTATGCGACGAGATCAATTCATCATGAAAATGTGGCATTTCTAAGCCAAGGCATTATGTTAGAGCCCTTCCAACCACTTGCCTTTAGGACTGTACAATCACAAAACTCATGAAGGAGGAAAGGCAAGGACACCTACAGAGTCTGTAAATGACAATAGGAGGAAACAGCCAATTAGTGTACAGTGCTCTAAATTACAACTAAGCCTGCAGAGGCTACAAAGAATTCTACATCATAAACACTAAGGACTTACCAGGATAGGAAGAATATAGCCTGGTAAAAATCCTGAGAGACAATAGCCGGCATATAGTGAGGTTATATGAAAAAGAGAAGACAAATTGCATCCAGTTCTTGCTTCAATGGTCTTGCTTCTGAGCAGAAGAGAGTCCCTTTACCCTTCCTTTTTCTCTCCTCAACACTTCCAAATGTCCTACAGCTCTGGAGGCCCTCGGGAGCCCTGTGTTGCACAGCTCCCTCTACCATCCCTGAGGCAGGTGGTATTCCCTTCGCACATTCATCAAAACCATGCCTGCAGGGAAATGCTTCTGAGGGACAGGCAGCACTTCCCAGCTTTTCTTGGAGCCAGCAATCAGCTCTGCAGCAAGAATATATTCTTTTGATTAAGAAAAAACTCTGGTACTGAGCTGACCAGGTTTTGATTTGTTCCTCTGGTGTATCATTATAGCTGGAGATAGGCAACTATTTCAAAGAGGCATAGAAACAATTACGTGCTTGGTATGCGAGTCCCAGAAGTGTCCATTGCTATAATTTTCTTTGTCACACATCAGCTTTTACTGTAATGAGACCTTGAGTTAGAGGAAGGGAAAAAAATGAAGAAAAATAAATCAATATGGGTCATTGAAACTCTGCTGTGGCCAGATGAAGTGCCATATTTCACTGGCAGCAGGTGTCATACCAATTAAACAGTAGAACACTACCTATTAAACCCAACCTATAGTGAACACAATGGTCATTGTTCTGCTTGCACTTAACTCTATGGAGTCACTCATTTTTATGTGTGACCTTCACGATATATATTTTTACCCGAAACACGGCGAGGGTGGCTGTGCACAGTGGGTAGTGGTGAATCACTAAGTACCTGAAGAGAGAGAGTTATGGCTGAAAGTGGAAAATAAACAGCACAGACTTCTACGGATTAAATATTTTATTCTTGCTGAGGCCCGTCCATTTTTTCAGTAGATCCACTTGAATTTCTGCTGAGTTCTAGATTTTCAAATCCATGAAGTATCACTGTGCAAACCCTACAACTCTCCAGCTGAAGATCCCTTCAAAGTACGATACGCTTAGTGCCCAGTTACTAAAGGCAACAATGCTATTCGTGCAAGCACTAATACATGCAATTGCCATATGCATAAACCTCTCTCTTCCATTATATTGTAACACTGAGACAACTAGGACAATATGAAGAATTTCAGCTACACTTTTAGGGTACATTCAGTGTCAATGGAAGCATCTGCGCAACATTCCCATGAACCACAACTGGGATCTAGCGTTTCAGATGGCAAAGACTGACAAATGTTGTATGTGTGGTACCAGGAAGAGTGAAGAAGATGTTGACCACAGGTAGATCCCAGCAATGAAAAAGGGGGAATTGTATTTTACTCCATTTTCAAGAGACATTGGCAGAGAAAACTAACCAAAAGCTGCTATTTTTAACTTCCTAGAAATATTTTCTTCTCGTAAATCCCATGTCTACGTTTACCTCTGAGAAAGTAATGAAGAGTAATTCTAAAGACAACAGAGCTGTGTATGCGAAGGCCGTGCGCTCCCAGCCGTGCTGTCTCCTGGAGGGCAGGCTCTGCCCACGCTCAGGCCACCTGGAAGCCAGAGCTCTGCAACCACCCTAAAGCTCCGGCTCAGCTGCTCTCAGGAAGTTGCGTTAGCAAGGCTCAGCGCCAGGCTAAGCATGTCTGCAAAGACTCCAGATAGGAACCAGTGCCACCCAGCTGGCTTTGCCATCAAAGCAAGGTACAGACTTGCCGTAAGAAGCCTGTGCAGCAAGCAGTAGACTACTAATGTTACAGATTATGACCATGCACAAAACAAGCTGCAAATAAAAGCCATGTTAATTTCGAGTCCCATGCTTGTTTCAGTAGAACATCAGTGTACAACGAATTTCAAGCTCTACAGGAAATGCAGGAGAGTCCCAAGACCTTCTGACAAGCAGAACGAAGCAGAGGCTCAGCTCTCCAGAATACGAAGGTTTCAAGCGACTCTACAAGGAAACAAGGTGACAATACATGGAAAATCCATTCCAGGAATTATGTTCTAAATCATATGGAGGAAAAACTTGGAAACTAAAAATAATGAGAAGATCACTTAAGTGAATTATAATGTTTTTACACTTATATTTTAATTCCAGAGGATCCAAACATAAAAACCTTGTGATCTACAAAAGGCACGGAGTATAGACAGTGATCACAGCTAAGACTTCAGGCAGCATTATCTGATCTGGAGATGAAGTAAAGCTGTAAGTTTCCACCACCGATATCAGCTTCACTCCCTGCAAAACTGTCACCAATAGTGTCAGGAAGACAACTGAGTAAGACATTTCCCACCCCGTGAAGGAATCAGGATTCCTGGCAGAGTAGCTCTGTGAGGACTCTTTGCAGAGTTCATGTCCATCTCTCATTTCAATACTATAAGTTTAAAACGAACCTGGACTTCTTATTACATCCCTGCATAAAACAGAGAGGAAGAGATCATACAGTGGAAAGGTAACAACGCACTTTTTTAATGAGGACATGACTGTTTATTTCTGTTAGTATAGTAACAGAGGTGCATTATATACCACTGCCCATTGATCTACTTTCTAGCTATGGTATTCAACCACTTGGAAGAAAAATAAAATAGTGAGCAGGCAAAGTACGCACAATTTTTAATATTCAAATTATTATATTGACTGAATGAAATAATTCTTATCTCCCCATATGCATAAGGTAAGAGCTGGAAGTTTACCTTGTACTAGAAAACTCCTCATTCTGTGAAACAGTTTCTTCTAAATGCATGCGAAGCATAAGGCAATAATCAGCAATTTGTCTGAAATGCTATCTTAGTGATTCTATAACTGATTTTGAAACAGAAATACCAAGCCCAAAGTCATAAACAGATCCCAACACAGATAATTATCTGGCAACTACGCCATACACTCAACGGTCATCAGCCCCCAGTGACGGCCAGCAGGCACTGATCCTTAATTTTTAGCAAAGCACCTGCATCATTTCACTTGAGTTAAACGAGTAATTCTTTTAACTGGAACTGGCAGCAGCTTCTTCTTTACTAGTCACATCAGCCAACGCAGAAACCAAAAGGCAGGCTTCCCCAGCACTTGACACCGCTCGTGGCTCTGACTGGCAAGAGCATCCTTGCTGCCTGCCCTGCGCTACAGAGCAGCCCTGCTGCTCAACAGCTTCCACGTTTCACCAAAGCTCGTTGCACCTCAGCTGCAGATCTGTAATTTCTCTGCATGTTTTACATATTACAGAGCTGTATTTTTTCTCAAAAAAAAAAAAAGACAGAAAATGACTCAGTATCCCAGTCAAATTTTGCCAATAAAAAGTTATGCTTCCCCATTTAATTGTGCTTACTCCGAAATGCCTAAGTTTCCCACAGAGTTACTAGTGTAACCTACCAGCAGCACTCCAGTAAATTCTACACCAGCTGGATGGCCACAAAGCAAAAGTAAGGTTTTAAACATGTCTGTATTTTATAAGCTGGTTAAGCTCTAATTACAATTATTTTTTTCCAGTAGTCATTAAAGATTGGATTTTTATAAGCTAGGAATTCTCACATCACAGGTCACAGTCACTCAGTAAATTATAGGATAAGCATCTTAAGTGATTATGCATGTATGCAAAACGTCCATATCATTTTTAAAGATAGTGGTGCAATTAATCAGACTAATATAATTTGAATCCCTGTAAACTGTAGTGACTGAAATATTTTAGACTGAGGAGGAAATTTGTATAACTGAATTTAACCCGTATGCATACATTTACACACAATATAGACACCATGTATTTCACATATTCATAAACAGTCCAGTAAGACAATCTCAAACAATTTACCTAATATAACTACAATTTACCCAATATCTCTTGGGTCACTAGGATTTGTATCCATTTGTTCATGTCCCAGATTACATGCATGTTCCTTTGGTCTGTTCTAAAAAGACACTTTTCATCACATGGGTAGAAGAAATGAAGACTACTCTGCCACAAAGGAGGAACAGCAATAAAAAAATAACAAAAAAAAGGAAGGAAATAGGCAGGTAATTCAAACCCTTAAGGGGAGGATCCCTGCTTACCCTAAGAGCTGCCTGCCAATGACAACGTCCTGACAGGTTACGTCCACGTACCTGTGTATGGAAATGGGCAGGACTTCCCTAAAAATGAAGTTACAGAGATACAGTAACAGAAATAAAGGGCACTGAGCTTACAAGTCATACGTCCAGCTCAGCACCTGGCAGGGAGAGGTCCCAAGCCACCAGACCTGCACCTCACCCACTGCCCAGGCTGAGCTGCATGGCGGTGAAGCCCGTCTAAGGGGGAAGGAGGCTCAGGATCAAGGGATCTCACCAAAGTGGGAATTCTTCTTCGTAACAGTGAGTGGATGGATTATGCCAAAAATGTAACACTAGTTTTGTTATTATGAAGCTGTCTTTATGTCAATCTTTACAGAAGCTTGTGGCATCAACCTCTTATTTTCCTAAAATCTCTTCAGCGCAGTTTCCTCCTATTCTTGGAATACCTAGTGTTACCCAATGGGTTCACAATGTCTGTATATAGATAATTCTCTGAAAGTTATGAGCTCTGGAATAAATTATTCTGTTACAGAATTAGCTATTGCAGCCTAAATAGGACGCTAATCTTAACTGAATAAAACCTGTGTAAAGAATAAATTTACACTGTCCCAAGCGGCTCAGAAGCACTGCACCCCAGACACTCGGGTTCAGCAAGTAGCCACCACTGCTACCAAAGGTTTTGTCAGGCATTCGCACAATGTACAACAGTAATAAAGCACCTGAAGATACAATACACAGGTTCAGGAGTTTACTAAAAGACCCAATCAGAGCTGCCCCCACGTCTCTAGTCAATGAGCATTAGACTCCTAATTTACATCGGTGGCTTGAAAAATCTCACTGGACACCACCTCTGTCTTTTGATCCCTAGATATGCTTGCAAAACCAGCTCATCCTTTTATAGCGATAGTTACTTTTCCTCCTGCCTGACAAAAAGCCATTAGCATCTAATACCCACTACTCTACCCTCACTGTACGAAGGCTTTCGCTTCTTCAGGTGTCCATACTCCATCATGGCTGAAAAACTACACACTGTAAGGCACCAGCCCTGTCATAAGGATCATAAAGGACTTTGGCTTCTAGCGGACTTTGGATGAAAAAAGAAAAAAAAAAACACCCCACACCTACTCATGCCAAATTCAACTCTATGTTTGCAGTAATATTGCCTGATATTAATAAAGACAATTGGACCACAGCTGTAGGGAACAAAGAATTCATCGAATGCTGTAGGTAAGGTCAAGAATGGGTAGCATTTAGTAGAGGACAAACTAAATCTTGTTTAAAATGTCGCTTTACAAATTAAAAACCTATGTCTAGTATCTGCAATATATCCTCAGCAATAGTTTTTTGTTGGTTTTTTTTTTTTTTTACTAGTGCATCTGTTTTAGATGTAGTACACCAGAAAAATCATTTTCAAGAACGGAGTTTCAGCATATGGTTGGCACAGCCGTTACGGCACGCTCCCAGCAGCATCTGCTGCTGTAGTACTACGTGTTGGAGACCAGAAGTCCACACCCAACCACACGCTGAACAAGAGGAATACAAGAGCTTTCTGCAGCAAATACTGGTTTGGAAAACCTGCACTTTCATTTTTTCATCTTACATAAATACATTAAAATGGTATATACACGTTTCCATTTACCGGTTACAATTAGAAATGAAAGAAGAAATCTTCATGTGGAATCGATAGCAGAATGCCACAGGCCTTACACCAGCCTTATTTAACAATTACACTTAGAATTGATGGAAAAGCCTCACAAGAGCCACAAGATTAGTAGCTATAGCAACATGCTTAGCTTCTCAGAAGAATCAAATAAGATAACCCGCCCTAAAATAGATGCAAAATAGCTGTCATTGCACATGTGTAGTTTCAGATGCAGAACACAACCATAAAAATGAAAATCTTTCGAATGCACAATGCTTCCTTTTGTAAAAGTCAAAAAGCTACCCCACAGGCAGTGGGTGAGAACTGAGTTGAATTCCTTTACTCTCAGTTTATCTCAAAGCTTAATTGTGCCTGTTAACAAATTAGACTTCACTGGAAATCATTATCTGTTTTCCCCCCTTCTTGTTACAATTCAAAGGCAGCATCTGTTAAAGAGCAAAAATGAACCATTTTTCCCTCATTACACAAAGTAAAAAGTCATCCCAAGTTCACGTTACTTCAGAAAGTAATTTCTGTTCATCAGAACAATTTGGTACGTGTTCATTCCTTCACATCCAGTTTTGCAGGGTAATTTCCTCAAATATTTAGATTTAATTTCGTTTGTAACCATTAAAAATGATCATGTTACAGAAACTGCATATTTCTTTAAGCTAGCATTCCATGTCAGTACTGCTAAAAATATTCTCTGGGCTGTATCTTTGTTGTACTGTGTGATCATACACTCCTCATAAAGCATTGAGCCAACAAAAACAAAAGCCAGCAGTTCCCAGAACCCTCATGGCCATTGATCTGATCCATACAGTCAATAGTGCCGATTAGCAGTATGGCCACAGCAAATCCACAAACACCGATTCAAAATCTCTTATGCAAAACCCTCTTTAAGTAAGACCACAATTTTAATTAGATATTTGCCGAAAGTGAATAACACTGATAACTGCAGTATTTGAGCATTTTCACGCAACAGTCAGCAAAAACAGTTCTATTTTCATAATGCACAAACAAGAGAGTTTTATTATCAAGGTTAATATACACTTTCTGCTATATGCAACAGTAACACTGAAATCCAAGATAAAAAGATGGTTTATGATTTTAAGAAGGGGGCTTATATTTTTTCTTCAGGAGTTGGAGGTGGTACATGTCATCCAAGACTTACATAAGTAGTCTCATGTGACTCCTTGGCAGTTGCAAAAAACCCCGCAAGCAAATCCGCTTTTGGATAACTTCAAACATTAGCACCGTATTTGAAAGTTCTCAACTACACATCAAATATAACGGATTTAACTTGATCAGCACTGAGCGAATGCAGGAAGTAACTTCATTTCCCACTCCGACTCCAAACAGTCTCTTTAGCAATATTTGAAGCTCCCCTCTCTTTAAAAGAAGTAATAGGATTCAGTGACCCGAGCTTTGGGAAAACTGTGGGTGGGTTTCCGGTAAAAACACGTATCATTTCAAAGCAGTTCCATGTCTACTTTCCACTTCAGTTTTCCCAGGGGGATGAGAAAGGGGGATTTTTAAGACAAAGCTATGCATCCGTAATACTAAATGGTTTCATAATCTTAAACTGTAGTGATGTTTCAGCCAAATTAAGGATGCCATCTATAAAGTTTTAAAGGCCTTTAAAGACCCTTGTGTCCAGAATTCCTATCGACCTCAGCAAGGCATGATCTGGCTCTTCAGTTTTCTGTGAGCAGCTTTACAGGAAACAAATTATTTATGAGTCTCAGGAGCACTGGTGAAAAAAATATTAATCTTGATCAAATATGTTTTTTCCAATCCCTCACTTAACACCTCTCAATAAATGTCAGCAGTACTGCTATCGATCTAATTTCATGTCAGTCACTCCCAACTATTTTCCAAAGATTTTTCTCTGATACACTTCATCTAGTGGGAATCTAGACAAGGAAGTCTTTGGAATTCTGGGGTATTTTTACTGTCAAAAAACCAAAGAATTACAAGAACTCATGATCAATTTTAATATCCCTAATACACAGATGAGGAAAAAAAAAAAAAGGTGTACATATGTAGTCAACCCCCTCAGATAGCTCTTTTTTATTCCCTTAGTGTATTTGGCATACATAACATTTAAAAGGGAAACAGAATCAACTGTTTAAGAGAGAACAGAATCAACTATTAGAATGAAAAGAGACTATCACGTAGCCTGGTAGCTTCCAGTATTTCACAAACTGCTAAGTTCAGCTCCCAGCACTGGAAAAGGATTTTTATGAAAAAAGGAAAGAAGTAGCAGATGAAAACTATAACCATGCTCTTTTTTTCTAGGGCTGCATTGGATTTGTCTGCTGAGAAAACAGTTCTTTAAAATTAACAAAACCAGGCTTAACTCAGATGTTGCTCATCCTCAGTATTTCGCAGCGTAAGTTTAAGTAAAAGGCAAACTCAGACCGTGTACCGACCCCAATCACCCTCTCTGTTAAGGTCCACTGAAGGCATCAAATTCTATCTAAATTTTTAACAATAGCTAAGAAAACGAGACACAACAAATAAAGCAAATTACATTGGCAGAACCATAAACTGAATTTTTAAAATTAGTTTTCACGTGGGGACAGGCATGGACTATGAGGAAGGCTCTACAGAAACTCAGCTAAGCAGGACCCCTCCGTTAAGTAAGCTCTTTTATATGGTGTTCTGGAGGCAGGGAAAAAAGGGAATAGAAACACCAACAAACTGACTCAAGGTGACTGCTGACTGCTACTCAAGGTGTCAAAAAACACTTTTATCAAGTTCCAAAATAGATCAGGCCTGTGTCGAACTTAACAGCTTAGCCTAACTCCAGTTAAGCACATTCACGCTGTCTCTCCTCCTACTCTTTGTTGCTTCCTGGGACAGACACGGTACGTTAAGAGGACACAGGTGTGGCTGCCTACAGGCAGCAGCATGGAGGGACTGGGCAGCAGACAGTTGCGCTGCATCAGAAACGTGCAACGTACGCACCCAACGGCAGCGCAGTCACGAGGAGTGAAGAAACAAGCTAACTGATCTCTTGTGTAATACTTAACAAGCCTGACAGTAGTTACCAAATCACGTTACAGTCTAAACTGTCATATCCAAAGCGCAAACAACGTGCACTTATTATTTTAATACTCAAAAGAAGGTGGGTGGCTGGAATATCACTGCTGCAGCAGCCAACAGCAAAAGGATAAAGACGTCTGTGACAGTCGTTCCCTTCTACCCAACTTGCACAATTATCCCTCACAGATGCCCGTCAAAGTAGAAGTTACCCGCAAACCTCTTCTGTGTCAACTAAGAGGTCTTTTTAATTTTTTTTTTCAACCACAGAGAGGTCTAACAATCTAGTGCAGCCCCTGCGATACAGCCGAGGTCACAGTGGCACAGGAACAAAGGCAGGAACCAGCTTTCTGAGCATCAAGGAAAACTCAAACCACACCTGGAGCACTAAAAATCAGTTAAGAGAAACACTGAGATTGACTTCAGTAAAGGGCCTTACCAGCTGCCTTTATGAAAGCATGAGAATCTTCAATACTGAAGAAGAGTCCTGGTTTTCGACCTCAAAACCATTGTGGTAAGCTTTGCATCTCAGTGTTTAGCCCTTTTCTAAGCTACTGTTGGGTTGGATGTCAAAACCAGCACTCTAGATAGAGCACAGCTACATGAATCAGTTCTGGTTTGTCTAATTCAGTGTAAATGTGGTCTGAGATCCTGATACTCTTTCAGCTGGAGAAACAAAAAAACACCACAAAACAAGACGAACCTGAAATTCCTGAAAAACTGATTAAGCTTCCAGAGAGTCTGGCCCCAACTAAGTACAAATCATTAGGGGTTTAAAAAAAAGAGATGTGAACCTGTAAAATCAAATTGAGTCTTTAGAAGAATACTGCTGAAAGAAAGTTTAAATTTTCTAAATAAATATACTGTTTCCACAGATCTGATAATTTTGAATTTATGGTTTCCTTTACACTTAATGGTTTTATAACAATAAATGTGAACTACACGAGTAAAAATGTCGCTCCTTTGCAGATCCAGCAATACGTTTACAACACACCGATACAGCCGTCCATACCTCAGTACATCAGACATGACGTGTTTTTACAAGTTAGAAAAATTAAGACCATTCTTGCAAAATATAAACCACAGACAGACAATTACAAGGAAAGTTAATTTTTAATATATTTTTCACATAGAGTACTTAGACTGAAATCTTCACAATCAAATAAGCCTATTACTGCAAAATTTAACCTGTTTATCAGTTAAATACAATCCCTCTCGTTAGAAATTTGATGGATAACCAGGCCCTGTAATTCTATGATCTTTACTAACACATTCTACAGCCAAAGACAGTTTACCTTATGCTTTACGCTAAAAATAGACTTGTATGATGTTCATCTCTCAGTTGCGCTGCTCTGCAGATCTCCCGAGTGGCCTTGCTATTGTTCCGGCGTGTCAGTCCTCCGACTTTCTGCCTGCTGAGAGTCCAACTGTGTAAAGTGGTTTTTTCAAAGCATGTTGCTGAGAGGAAAAAGGCACTTTTCCCTCCACTGGCTAATAAAAAAGTGCACTCCAGAGCAGTTATTCAAATGTCTAAAGAGTGTTTCTTCCATGTAGAATTAAATTTTCAGCAACTTAACATCAAGAGTTGCTTGTACCTTCAGCAATTCCTACACAGTTTTCATCCTCACAGTAGGCAAGGACTTGGCCTGGGCTTCCCTGCCTGTTCAACAGGGCCCTGCCTTAGCCAAGCAGATGCAACCTCATAATAAATGAGCTTATATTGCTCAATATATTTATTTTGTTTTAACCAGGCTACGCTTTTTTCCACTAAAATGAACAGTGTAATCTTAAAGTTTAGATAAAAAAGACCAACTGCAAATTCTCCAATCTGTTGAGGAATACTGTCCTTTTTTTTTTTTTCCATTTCAAATGCTACCGAAAGCATTTTAAAATAATTTCACATATAATTTACCTTGGTTTCATAAACAAGGAGCAGTTTTGTGAGATTCTGTCCAAAAATCACTGCTTTCAGATCAGTGATCAAAGTTTGAAAGTTTAAGAAACCAGTTACTAAAGAAAATGATTCCAGGATTCAGGAAAACTAAACAGGGCTAATTTTCAGTCTAGATCTAATGTGAAATCTTCTACTGCTGATTTTAAAAGCCTATGTATGATCTAGTTTAATCAAATTCTCTTCTTAACAATGTGAAAATACACAAAAAAAGGTGTTTATATCCAGCATATAGTGCTTTCTCACTTGAGTTAGAGAAAGCAGTCATTTTTACGACTCTACAGGTTTCTTAGGAGAAGTATGAGCTTGTAGTTTCAACTACTTTACTGAATATACACTATTACTACGTAAAAGTAATTACTCCCTGTAATGACTTAACAAATAAATCTTAAGACCTGAATTTGCAAATCAGATTCTTTATGTCAACAGCTTTTTCATGTCAATAAATAGAGCACCAAGCCAGGAGCAGGGATTATTAGCTACCCTCTGCTGTCACTTACCTGAGTAGAGCTACATAACTTGCCTGGAACCATCAGGCAAGATTTAAACTCATCAGCCAAGAGCAAAAAGGACCTCATGTATCACAGCTGTCGTCAGGTAAATGAAAAGAATCTAACGTCTTGAAGAAGGAAAAAACCAAAACAACAAAACCCAAAGAACAATTTCCTTTTGAATCAGAAATACGATTAAAAGTTGGAAGTAAATAGCCAGTAAACCTTGAGAAAGTGACTTTGATTTCTGTGTTAGAGAGGTGATTTTGTCAAAGTGTACTACCTTTCTGCAAATTGACAGAGTCAATCATAATGGCTGGTTCCCAGCTCTGCTTAAAGAGATGGATTCCAGCAGAGTGATGTCATCCTACCAGCGAAATTAAAAGCATCTCACCTCTGGCTATGTAGAACATTTGTGACAAGATGTGAACTGTTTCCTCAACATCACCTAAGCAGTTTTTAGTAGGGGTGTGTCAAGGTTTCACATTAAAACTTAACATGAGAACACACTTTTGTGTTCTTGTCTCCTGTGGCAAATTAAGAGTTTAACTATTCTGGAAAAAAAGTCATAAAACTGAGAACTACTCCATTTTAAATAGCCTTACTCTGTCAGCAGTAGACAAATTCAAAATTCATTTTATTCTAAAAATGTCTTTCAGATTCTGTAAGTACCATACTATATACATAAGCTATCGTACACGTGTCCTATCAACAGCTGGTATTTTAATATTCATGGATTCCTTACCTTCATATTCCAATGGTATTGCCTTCAAGGCAGGTGGTGTAAAACACATAGGTATCTTGAATAAAACTTTCTTCACAGGCAGAAGATATTACCATTACTTAATACATGGTGCTAAAGTAAGATGTTATGTCCTATAGAGAAGATAAAGATGTTGAGCCGGTGCCAGAGATTTCATAGTTTAGGGATACAAAGAAAAGCTCAGCACAATGCTTACGACTGTGACTAACTCTTTTGATTTCAATGAAACCCTCTGGAAAAGTAAGCAGTGCCCTCACTGTAGGTACAGAGTACTTTAGACACCTGGTATAATGTAACATTAGAATAAAAGGATGAAAAGAATAGCAGCACAGACAGCAAGCTAGGAAATAAGTTGGCTTCCCAAGTTGCGTATGAAAAATATATGTGTATTACCAAAGTTATATAATCATATTTATAATTCTTTAATAAACGCATGCTTAACAGCACTTACGAGAGGAGTGCAAATCAAGTGAAAAGAATCCGATTCTCAATGTAAGTACTTAAAGGCTTTGGACACTTTTATCTGAAACTGGGGAAAAAGAAAGGAATACCCCAGGCTTATTCTCTTTTTAGTACTTAAAGCAGCAAACCAATAGCTATAACAAAGCAAATCAAACTTAAAATGTTTTTAACTGTACTTCAGATTAGGAAGATTAAAGCAGACTTAGACAGTTTTTACAGTACTTTACACATTACTGAAGATTTCTAATGATTTTATGCTCATATAGCCCTGCCCACAACTGTGAGTATTAAGGAGAAACAATCCCAACTTTGACTGCGAGGCAGACACGACGTGCCTTACTGGTACCCTGGTGCTGCTGACAATGTGCCTCCACTGTCTACCCGCTTCTCACAACTATTTTCTCCAACTCAAATGCAGCCAGGTACTTAAGGTCAGCTCTCTGTTCCAAAAAGAAACTACGTCTGCTCAAGCAGCTGAGTAATTTGACTGCGTATTACCTGCTAGGTACAATGTTTCATTGTTAAAGAGAGATGTGTCAAAAGGTCTTTGCTAGCACTAATGTTTAGTTTCGGAAAAATAATTTGAGGCTGGAGTCCCACTGATACCAGAAAAACTCAAACATAAAGTTCTTTAAATAAAAGAGAGGGTAAATTTTATTTACGACCTCTGGTTTTGGTCAAAAGGGATCACCAGTTCAGAAGATCTGAAATGTAAATTAAGCTTATTCAACAAGCTAAAGCACTGCTGGAAAGAAAAGCAGCTCTGCTGTTGTTAGGCTGTGGCTGCCCACCCGCAGATCCGTGCAACCTGCAGCAAGATCTCATTGCAATTTGCTATCAGATCCTTCTGCGTGTTTTCAGGTTAGAAGTGGCCGATACACTTTTCTAGGACACAGATAAGAGAAGGGGTTCTAACACAGAGGATTGGAGCTCCTTATCACACTTACTTACACTTGCTCCTCCTATACAAATCAAAACAAGGCTATGTCAGTACAACCCTGATACACACTGTTCATCGTCAGCGCTGTTTAACGATTCCATTTCAGTGCTGGCTGTCAGCCATCAAGCTGAAACGGAAAACACGCTAACCATTTTCATTCTAGTAATACTATTGTGTGCTCTTCCCAGTACACAAACATCTAACTTATTATGGCTATAGTACACAACAACAAAAGACAATTTACAGACTTGTTTTATTTATCCTTAAATTCCTCAGTTGATTTGGAAAGGAAATTGGAAGCAATATTTTCAGTCATATTTTCCAAAAATAGTATATTGTATCTGTTCTGTTCATTAAATTACTGTAATTCAGTTTCCTATCTCCTGTTAGAAGTAGTATATGCCTGAAGTTAGACACATACTTTATCTGGAAAAGAGCAGTCACACACATGTACAAGAACGCCAAACGCAAAATATTCACCTATACCCTACATAGAGCCTCCTGTGATAGAGTCCCTTCCAATTTCCGCATTCAAACTGGCAGAGAATTATAAAACGGCACTTAATTTTTTTGCACAACTCCTCATGCTTACACAAGCACAAACCTGGAAGCAGAACTTGTTTCTCAGATCTTACCAAGACATAAAAACTATGCCCAGAAGACATGTTATCACTGACAGTGTATCACTGGCATGTTATCATAGACAGTGTATCGTTGGATGACTTCTCTGGCAAAACATCTTCATGCTGCTACCGTAACTCCCAGAAGAGATTTCATTCCCCTGACTAGGGCACACAACCAAACCACCACCCTTCCTGCCCATTCAATAAACCGAGTCCACTGCACAGCTGACCAGTCCTTACCACATTAACCACAGGCAGCAATCCCAGAGCGGGGCTGACAGCAGTAGACTGAAGCACAACTACGCACACACTACGTGCAAACATAGGTACTTGTGTGTCACAGGACTGGCCCCAGCCTCAGACTAGCAAGCACATCAGCCAGCTTCTGTTCCCGCTCAGGACAGAGATAGGCATCGTTCAGGAGACAGAGTAATTTCTCCCTAATCGCCACCTCCCAACACATCATTGCTGACCTCTAAACTGGAAGAGGAGGCAGGTGGAATGACGGCCCTGTTCTTGATGGGCAAGCAGCAGCACAGCCTCCCAGCAACACCCCAGCCCAGACCAGTGCTCCTGCTCAGCTCTGCTGCCTCTGGAAAATAACCGGCTTGACTTTCAGCAAGCAAGGAGCAGAAACACCATGTCACAGAGGCCCCCACGCGGGACCACCTCCCAGCTCAGAACCAGCCCAGAGGAAGGACACGCTCCCTTTGAAGTTGGCTCTTCCAACACCTTGCTCCCACAGACTTCCCCAGCACACTCAGACGCACCCTGACGAAGCGCTGTCAAGGTGAAGCTATTTGCATGGCTTGCTTTGTGCTGAGAGGGAAGAGAAGGACTAATTGCTGGTGCAAACACACCCTAAGGCTTTGTTCCGAGCACCTTGCCGGGAGCAAGAACCAGTCCTGTCTAGCAAGTAATTAATACCCTAAGGGGAACTGCACCGGACTCCATGGCGGTTCTGCAGAGTCCTTCCCTCATTAACACCAACCTCCGCTGACTTTCAGGGAGTAGATAAGCAGCTCCAATATTCCCATATTTGTTTGGGACAAAGAACCAACACAAAATTCTCACTTATGCCTGCCCACATAAATTAAGACTCAGGCCACCCAGTCAAGGTAAGATGCTTTTGGATTCCAGCATTATGGAACTTTCTGCCTTAAATAGAAAGCTGAATAGCATTTATTTTATTTCAACCAAGTTTCACAGAAAACAATTGAAAGACTCCGATCTGCGTTGGATTACAACCGCTTCAAAAACTGAGAACAGTTTGACAAGTGCAATTGTATCAAATCACTAACAATTAACTTAGATACTGGGGGAGAAGTTTTTAAAAAGGCCAAACTCTGATCTTCACCTGGTCAAGAAATTTTCAGAGAATCCTAAACCCAAATCCTTTTCTGTATGTAGCCTTACATCTTCAGCATGATAAATCAATTAAAACTCGCTCTACACCTTAACTTGCTCCATGAGACAACAAATACAACAGTGCTAACGAGACCGTTTCCGTACCTATGGCATCCTTGGGTTAGGTGTGATCCAGCGACAGCAAAGAGTTACATCATAAACAGATACCACACCTGGACTAAAGGCAAACCACCTCCAGTGGATTTCTGAACAACTTTTCCTTATAACCTGCTCCTTACAGACTAAAGTGTAAACTGATTTACCCTAAAGACATACATGGATATTTCTGACGTAAATTGACATTACAGTGAAACTGAAATACATGGAGTTAGTGCTCATGAGAAGTCTTGTACTACTCAGTTTCATTGCTAGTTAGCAGTTTTCTTTGGGAAAGATCAACACACACACACTCAGACAAAAAGCGCCTGCAACAATTACGTGTTTTGTTTAAGACTGTCACCTCCATTGCAGCTGTGAGTGCACCCAAACCATTCAGTACATAACAAATCCTTGTGTTTTCTTACATAACAAATCCCTGAATCCCAGTCACATTAGCTATGTACTACATGTAATTTTTCCACGTAACTGCACACCTGACAGTTGCAAAATCTAGCTGAACATTGTCATATCTCTATTTAAAAATACATACTGTAATTCACATTATCACTATTTTTCTGAAATTCACTTCTCTTTCTTAACTCCTTGGGTTTTGTTATTTAGTTTCTAGATCTGCTGTGTAAACCATGTCATGTATGACATTCACATATATACTTGCTCATATGTGTATGTGATTAATATATTCTACAGAAAACTAAAAAAAAATCTTAGCATAAAATTACTTTCAAATCTCCTGAAACACTGTGAGCAAATTACATTTATTCTTATATATTATATATTTGTATGTACATACAACACTTCCACACCACAGCAAAGATATAATCATAAATGAAGAATACAAAAAGTCCTATTATTTTATGCTGTTTACCAAAACACACTGCCTGCCAAATGAAACTTGTTCATTAAACACCAATTCAATCAATATCACTGAATTTGACTGCAGATTGTACAGGCTGCAAGTAAGCAGTAAAAATATCACTTTATGAATAACAAAGCACCAGAATATATTCATACACATATATATTTATTACACACCAGATTTGCTGAAGAAAAAGTTTGGACTTTGTATTTAAGCTGCACAGCCACAGCTTATAGAACAGGAAAGAACTGCCAAATTGCCTTCTTTTGTTTCGCCTCTAACTCTTCCCCACATGTGTATCTGTCGCCAAAGAAGGTGGTTCAAAAAAGAACTCTTCTTAGGTGGCACTTTCAGCGCATTGCGTGATCACATACTATCATGCACACCACTGGCAGCAACACAATTCTCAAGCCTACAGCAAGTGTGCACTCTTTAAGCTTTCACTGCTCACAACTTAAGTCTAAGCTGAAGAGAGTTGCTAAAAGGATATTAAGAGAAACTACAATAACAGACCAATAACAGGAACCAGTAGAGTCGTCCCGTGAGGCTTCACTAGAACTCTGCAGCAACGAGCCACACAAACTACATAGAATCACAGAATCCTTTAGGTTGGAAAAGACCTTTAAGATCACCAAGTCCTACCATTAAGGCAGCACTGTCAAGTCCACCACTAAACCATGTCCTTAAGTGCCACATCTACAAGTCTTCTGAACACCTCCAAGGACGTATACATCTATTTCCGAGACAGGAAACAGATTTGTATCTAATCCAGAGTAAGACAATACGTGGTCATTTTCCTCTGGCAACATCTGTTTTAGGAGAGTCCAGCTGTGCTGTGCCCTTCTCTCACACCCCCTGCTTTAAGCTGGGCACGGACATATTACACGTAGTGGCAGACAACTACAGAACAGAAGCGGAACTGCTCTTTGGTTCAAAAGGTACAGAGAATACAGACAAATGTATAATGGATACAGTTAACCAAAGACATACAATTAACAAAGCCATACAATTAACCAAATTCAAGAGTAATAATTCCCACTAATAATCTGGCATTCTTATCACACTTCTCAAAGACTTAATGACTGAGCTGTGGAAAGGTCTCATATTATGAAGATTTCATTACTTTTATGGAATACCACAGCATAAAAGAAGAATCACAAATAATTAAAACTAAGATACATTTGTGAAAATAAATAGATCATAGAATATTTTGTGATGGTATGTCCTTGACTATTATGGTGTTATTTCACTTACTTTCAGGGAGTCTTACTAGTATGAAACATCCATGTATCAAAGTCTTGTGCAATTTGTCCAACAAGGGGTTTGTACTCAACATGAGCTCGCAGCAGCATTTCACATCTTATGACTTCTCCCTCAAAATCGAATACTCTGACCCCAAAATATAAACTTTTATGTCAATTTAAGGGCATGATCACATCCTCAGTACGAGCTGGGTTACGAATATGCACTGACAACATTAAGAGGAAGAAAAATTGGGTTTGAAAATAATGTCATAACACAGTCATAATCATAGCACCAGCTTCAATAACATCACAGGCACCACAAAATTGGATCTCGTGAATCACGCTGTAGCTTACTGAATAATCATATTGTCATGCACCAAAATCATGTAATATAAACTTGGGCCATAACTTCAGTACTGCAGCAGGGCCCCTCTACCAGCAGACAGAATGACCTTCATAACAGGGTAGGAAAATTACCAGCCAGACACACAAAACATCTTCTGAAGCAGGTGACTATGAACAGAACACTAAATCTAGATACTGAGTTACACATGAACACTTCATCTTTAAAACATCATTAGGTTAAATCTTTTATTCAACAGGAGAAATTAACATTTCATTCTTAACATTCTTAAAGAAAACGGTAAGTCAGGTAAGGGAAAAAAGCAAAATGTTAATTGCAGGTTGATAGATTCTATTTATACCCAATTACAAAATTTCAGGAATTAATCTGAGCACTGCCATACGGGAAAGTCAAACCCGTTCCCAAGTTACCTTTCACGTACTGTTACACCAATGACCACAGCCTCGACAGCGGAAGCTTAAGTCTCTCCGTTGTTGACCGCGTGATACACAGAACCAGCCACCTTTCCAAAGCAGTTCCCAGATACAGAGGGTTCAAATCAGGAGGCTACCAAGTGCCTATTTCAAGTCTGCAGAAATTCTTTCTTAGCAATGTTCTACGGCTTATTTTGCGATGCCTGAGCATTCAGAGACTAGTTATTTTTCTCCTCTCTCTTATTCCCACCCAAAAAAATATAGCATGTTCAACTCAGGCATAAAATAAAGTTGAAGATGCCTGCAATTCACTGAAGGAGTAGAAATAGATATTGCATAATTTGGCTGCTGCCCAGCCTGGGAACAAAAGATGCGCTTGACTTAAAATACCCAATTCCAACATGGTTAAATTCCAGAAAAGTTTCAGTTCTATCCCTACAACTTTAACATAGTCAGTGGCCTTATAATTTAAACATGGTTTAATTCAAAGATCTGCTTAACTGCAGACAGCTTCACAGTAGTTAAACATAATTAATTTAATGTAAAAAAAAAAAGAAAAAAGAAAAAAGAAAAAAGAGACAAGCCTGCTCTAACAAAAGACTCCCAAGTCATTGTGTAATGCAGTGTTCAAAAAAGGAAGAGGAATACGATGCTTGTTATTAAAGAACAATTATTTTCTGTTATTAAACTGTAATTGAAACAATATTATCAGCAAACTTATCTGCAATTTTAACATGATGATAGCAAAAGACCGGTGAAGCAGGCTTTCAGGAACATGACACTCTTAGCATAGTCCTTTCTCAAAGCCTTCAGAGTTTATTTTTATGTAAATTTGCCAAGAAAACAAAGCACCAGAGCACACACAGGAAAAGGCAAAGACCAAATCTGGCAAATTTTGGATGCATGTAATAGAGAACTGATCATTGGTTTTAGCTGGTAGCAAGTACAAGCAAAATAATAAAGCAGTTGCATGTTAATCTTAAATTTGCACTGGCTATAGGAGCTCTATTTTCCTAAGTTTTTCTAAATACCTCTGTGGGTGAATATAAATTATACTTATTTGAATAAATGTCCTATATTCTCTCTAAAGGTAGCATTATAAGCCAAGTTAAGTTAGAGGAAGATTGGTACATTGCAAGATAATTTTAACACCACCCTGTAGCTAAATTTGTCTCTTATACACAAGTCTAAATCACAAGTTCTTTGAAGCAAATGGACAGCACAGTACACTGAAAAAGCAGGAAAAGCAGCCTTCCAAAGATGCTAACAGAAAGCAGTTTAAACTGTTTAAGGCAAAAACATTATATATATTTATATATCACTGGTTTTTTTCATTGTAATAACGTTACAAACTTAATAACACGTGGTACTAAATTTAAGAATATTCATCTGCTTTTGCAAAGTAGCTTTTCAGAGCTAATGATAAGGGAAGACAGGCATGCAACTGCTGCTAAACAATAGGAAAAAGGAGCTACAGCTTGAGCAGAGAATACAGAGGCTGTTCTTTGAATTCAAGCTCAGAAAGCGTGAACTACAGTTTGAACTTCGTCAATCTCAACAGGCTGGACAGCACTGCTGTTGTATCAAGTTCCAAAAGAAAATCATAATAAAATATATTTATCATATACCAGTTCCACAGATGAGGATTGCCAGTATTCTACAAATTCAAATGCATAAGATCTTTTAAATGTTACTAATGAAGCCATTTAGCTATCACTGCTATCCCTCTTTATAGTTTTCTCCTGTTTAAAAAAAAAAAAAAAAAAAAAGCCAGCTAAATTTTATGCCCCCTCTTTTTGATTTTTTCTGTTTTAAAAAAAAAAAAAAAAAAAAGCCAGCTACATTTTATGCTCCTCGCTTTGAAACCAAGTTACATTGTATACTCCTGGCTTTGCCTGAAAATCCCAACCGCCAGTGAATTCCTGGGGCAGCCAGGAGCAGCCCGACTGAGTGCCCTCTAGGAACAGCAGTTCTACAGCGCGGGGACACGCGGCAGGAATTGGGGCTGCCCAAAAGCTTCACGCAGAAGACACAGTTCGAACGCTGCATATTCCAGGTGTTTAAGTGGGCATTACAAGGAAGCTGGACCAGCGGCAGTTCCTGTTCTCCTGTCTCCTACAGGATGGAAGTACAAGGCCTGAGTACTGTTACACACCAGCATTAGAAAATCTAAATGTCTGCTCCAATAAAGCCTTTTCCATAAGAGGATTTTAGCTGCCCACATAAAGTGGCAAAAATTGCAGGAAGCATAGCCTGTGCTTGCTCGAAACAAGATAAAACTACAAATCAGTTTACACTAATGCAAGCTGGAATCTCAAGGCAGATGTAGCTTGATTATATCTTCAAACAATTTAAATTAACAAGTTCTGTAGCTTATCCTATCTTGTGCATTTGTGATAATCTTGTCGATCCAGCTTTCCTGTGAGGTACCATTTACACCTACCAAGAGTTATTTAGAATGAATCTTCAGCACCAAGTCTCTGCTCAATTACACCACTCCAGCTTCTCTCTTCTTGATAATAACGTGAGAAAAAGAGAGACATTAGAGTTCTGACGATGTTTTTTGTTTGGTTTGGTCGATTCTTTTGTAAAATTAAGTCAATTCACTTTAAGAACATGTAAAAGATCAATGGGGCATCACTAATAATATTTCACTTTTCCATGTGCTTAACCTTCCATATCCTTCTTTGGGTAATCAGATGCATTACCCACAAAAATCAGGACCTCGAAACTCAAGACAGACTGCATGTTACTGTCACATCTCCAGAAAAATCTATACCAGCATCAGAAAAAGGCTCTTGTTTTCTGAAAAGGGAGGAGATGAGAATAGCAAGAGGAGGACTGATCAACCTGCAAAAAGTAATCAAGAATTAAAAAGTTCTCTGAGAAAAATCAAGTACATGCAGCCTTGGTATTGAATTGTGTTGCGGGGGATATTCGTGTGGTCGAAAACTAAAGAGTTTCTTCAAGTTTTAGAGCAAAAAAGAATGATTATTCCCTGAAATTCAAGGATTATTCTCCTTAAGAAACTGTCAATTAGCATAACTTTGAACCCAGCAAAACTCTTTCTGACTACCAGATGTAACTATGGCAACGAGATCCAGGAACCTACAATAAATATGATACAGTGTCAATAACCCAGCCTTTTTCATGTAAATAGATAAAGGACAAGGAAGACAAGACCATTTCCAGAGCTTTAGATTCATTTTTCAGATCTCTTCAATGCCAGGAATGTTAGCACATTCCAATGACTAGTAAAATAAAGACTAAGGGAAAACCAAAGGGAAAGAAAACAACACATCTCTCATGGAAAAAATATTTAGAATTTAAGAAAGAATAAGGCCACATTTGTGGCCTTTTTCCATTAAGCCTGTGAAACTCTATAACCAGATATAATCTCTAAGTTCTGTAAATAGGTTTGAAATTGTTCCAGAACACCTACTCAGTTTAATGAATAAGTGAGATCTTTCTAGTGGAATTTTTAAGCAAATCCTAAAAATAAAATAAACAGAACAGAAAGCTTTCTAATCCTCTTCTTTGGCCACATCTCCTAGTTGCATTTCTAAAGGCATTTTCAGCTATGGGAATGTTAAATCGGAGCATTTACAATCAGGAATCATTGCCTAAACATAAAATTAAGTTGTTCCCCCCCATTCAGTCTAGTACAGGAACTTCATGGGAAAGCCTTAACACTCTTCCTTCCTCACCACTTCGAAACGGCTGATAGATGGCACGACACATGCGTCGTTACCCAGACAGTATTTGGATCTGGGAAAATTTAAAAAACAATGGCTTCTTATCTCCTGAAGTCTCATTTCTCTGAAAACTAAAACAACACACTAGAGCAAGAAAAGTCCATGTCCTCTGACTAGAAATATAATGCACATGTAAGAGCATAAGGTGTGCAAAGGGGTGTCAAAAAGTTAAGCCCTAGACCAGAAAGCACAGAAGGATGTTGTGGGACTGAACACAGCCACAGGCTTAAAGCTAGAAACTAATGAGGAAGGTGGAGAGACAGGGAAGAGACACATAGAGAAAAGTAAAAATGGAACACAAAAAATGAGGAAGAAAAGGACTGACAATGGAATGACAAATCCTAGACAAGATGTGGAAATGACACCAGGGGAACGAAGGTTCATTACAAACAAGAGAGTTCTGAGCTGAAAAGCTATAAAGTCAGTGTCTACCAAAAGGATCCTAAACCAAAAACCATTTCTGCCTCCTACATCTCTCTCCAATTGTGCCCAGCTATGAAGAGCTTACTTCCTCCCCCCTGAAGCCACAGTCCTAAACCCCAGCAAGAGCCTAAGACACATGCTGGCATGGAGTAACTCAATGAAGACAAGGATGATTCCACCTCTGTATAGACGGGTCTTCAAGAAGACAGTCACTTGTCACCCTCTTCCTGACTGCCAAGATTTGCTAAAGCATCACTGCATCCACTAACATCTTAAAAGGGACCACTGGATTTGTGTATTGTCTCCAATTAATCACTGCACTATTGCTCCCTCAGGTCAAATATTCCCCTAGGGTATAGGCTGCCTGATGCAAATCAAAGCATACAGAATATACAGTCTTAATATTAGCAACCCATTCATGATGCATACTTTCAGAGAGACAGTATAAAAGAAAAGGAGCTAAAAAAAAATATTTGAAAACTTCACAGCAAATATTCCCCTAGGGTATAGGCTGCCTGATGCAAATCAAAGCATACAGAATATACAGTCTTAATATTAACAACCCATTCATGATGCATACTTTCAGACAGACAGTATAAAAGGAGCTAAAAAAAATATTTGAATACTTCACAGCATTACATTGAAAGTGTCCAAGACTGCATCTGAAAAAAACCCTCATTTGTTGACACACACAGTTTATTTCTTAATATTCAATGACCTATTTTTTTTTATAGTGAAACCGATTACCAATAACTGAAAGCACATTTGTACTCATGTTCACATTTGTACTCATGTACTCATGCTCATTTGTGCCAGTTCTGCAGCCACTACATCCTGGACCATAACCTCATCAGAACTCGGTGTAAGTGGCTGTGGCTTCACATCCTATTTAGACAGATGTGAACTAAGTTGCCTTGAGAACCCAGGTGTCACCTCCCCATCTCGCGAGGAGCAGCTATCCGTCCCACACAGTGTATTCTCTGTGCATTCTAGCTGATGGAGATCGCCCTGCGCAAACAACAAACAAAAAACCCCACCCAAAACAACAACAAGCAACAAAATCAAAACCGAATCCCCCCCGGCACATACCTCCTGAAGCCCCTGTAATGTCTAAGCTCAAATATCCTTTATCTTGGTTAAAACTACAGAGACAAAAGTTAACTGGACATAATACACTATTTCATTTTATATCCTAACTCAGGCTGTGTGAATAATTGATTTCTCAGTTCAGCAGATCGAACTAAATTTGAAATAGCTCCTTCTCTCGTTCAAACCCTCTCAAAATTTCATTTTGACATGACATGTTCCATTTCAGTCTTGTAACAAAAGCTGTGAAATGAAGGCCAGATTCGGAAAATAGAGAGGAGAAAGAGGAGTTCCCTGTTATAGAAAAGCTCCAAGTGCTCCACCTTCCCTTGTCCCTGTGACTAGACCAGAGAGCTAAGCCAAAGCAACAGGCACCTCGTGCTGAAAGGAGCCATCCTGACCTCCTTCCCTTCCAGCCTGACCGCCCCAGTGCTCCCGCTGCGAAACACAAACCGCAGCGAAGGAAGGGGGAGAGACCTTTCTGGCAGCGCTACCTATTAGCTTACATATATCACAAACCTCATCTCCCCATGGTCAAGTGCCGCATTCCAAGTGTTTGTCTTCTGCAAAGAAGAGACCAAAGGAGAATGACCTCGGAGGCCAGCTGTCAAGACGTGCTTCTGAACTCCAGTCTCCCAGCTCTGTCTTGGAGCAGCAGCACCAGAAGAAACCGAGCGCCCGGGCCAGGAAAGCCTGCAGGAAGCACTTGCCCGAGCTGGAAGAGGTACGATTTACAGCCTCGGTGCTCAGTCAGGTTTCCCACATCCTGGGCAGTTCTCTAATCAGTAGGCTTTGGGATAAAAGGGAAAGGACTCATTTTCTCCGGCTTGTAAATCTAAACTCACTTTAAATTCTTAGCTGAATATATCTTCACTTTTTTTTTTTTTTTTCAAATAGCTTCAGCATCTATGCCAAAAATGTGTGTCTCCTGAATTGTTGTGTAGTAGTAACACCCCACACATTAAGCATCATTTCTGGCCATCATTTCACTTATGGATCCACAACTGGAGGAATGCGAGTGCTACAAACTGAGATTGTGTGTTTCCAGGACGTGCTCCACTTCCAGTGAGAAGTGACAAAGCAGGAAAAGTCAGTTCTCACATGGAGGCGGAAGGAGGAACCAGAACAAAAGTGGAAGACCAAAAGAGCACCTGCTTTTCCCCAGGTGCTAAGGTAGGGGCCAGTGCTCAGAGCTGCCAGGGCAGCTGACAAACACCAAGTCTAGATGAATATATGAGTCTTTTTTTATTTTTTTTTTCTCCTAAACTTGTTGACAGGGCTTTCAAGTTTTCCCACAACTATTTATTCACTTAATGGCAAAAACAGATTCAAAAACATAAAAAGGAAGAAAGAGAAAGCACATTTTATGAAAGGATTGCCAAACACCTTATGAGGGAAATACCCACTGGACTCTGTAAAAATACCTAAATACCTCATACACCTGAATGGACTTATTAAATTAAAAAAAACATTGCTCTAAATTTTTGAGATAATAGCTTTATTACTGGAATAATATCTGTGTTCCTCACAAGATCAAGTGATTCAATCAAGGTCACAAACAGTCGATGCCTCCTGACTCCAGATTATAGTCTAATTGTGACAATTAACACATTTAAATTTGAAGGTGAACCATGCCAGTAGAAACTCAGCACTGGGAGCTGCAGCATTACCAAGGGACAAGATCGAGGCTGCCGCTCACCGACGGTACCTGGCTCGAGGAGTCCGAAGCACGCTACACATCCTCCTCTTCGGGTGCCCCGAGTCCCACAGGCCAGCCCTGCCACACTTCATTCAAACTCCGCTGCCTGTCAGGAGATGTCATCTCTACAGTACCTTACGTGGCCATTAAACACAAGTAAGAATTATGAAGAACCTGCCATTAATGCAGATCCTTTTTTCCAGGACAGTACATGGAAAAAAATAGGTTCTCTGATGAGCAGTAACAACTATAAAATTAAAACTAAACACAGTTTTCACACTCATTTTAGGTTTCTATTCATGATGCTGAAGCTGATTATCTACACCCTAAGAGCAGTGTTCAGGACGACAAAGAATGCAGTTTTCCTTTATAAATTGCTACTTCTGCCTAATTTTTAAAGACAGTCCTTCAACAGCTTGCTATGTAGCTTACGAACAGTTAAGACAAGTACTACAGGTTTTGCCAAATTAGATATTGAATTTATTAATAATTTACTGTAACTCTTAGTACCACAGTTAAAAATAGCTCTCCTGTGAGCTTTTAGTTCCTGTCAGACACCGCAGTAATCATCCTCAGAATGTAAATCATTACAATAAAAACAATATAACCAGACTGAGCAGAAGCAAAGCCAAATTTTAATCATTGTGAGTAACATTTCTCACTTTCAAGCAAATCCCTGCATGTATGCTTAAGGCCACTGAAACAGAGCTGGTTAATTAGAGACACTAGTAAAATCAGGAGAAGTATCCATGCAAAAAGTGAGGAGAGAGCCATCACTAAGCCTCTCTTTCCACATGAAGGATTTTAAATCACCTCTCTTACTTTCCTTATAATTCCTTCTTCCCCCCCTCCCCTACACTGCCCCCATCCACATACAATCACTATGGAAAATAAGCTTATTATAGTGCAGGATGGGTAAGCAACTGCAGTCAGAAATTAATCAATTGATCCAGAGCTTCATATTAGTGGCTGCTGTTTGCACCACGAGGAAAGCATAATGGTATTCCCTAGAGACAGGAACCCACACGGAGAAGAGATCCACATTTATCTTCATGAGTTTTTGCTACCAGAACAAATGGGGTTTCTCCCCATCTTCCAGGTTATCTTGCCAGGATTCCCTGTTATAAGATATTAAATTCATTTACTATGGTTACTATTATACTAGATTATTTTATTTCTACCTTAAAGCTACATGACAAGTGTGGTTGAGGAGTTGGAAATTCTAAGAGTCAAACTCATCAGTATCTATCCAAGTGCCTTCTCTCTGGGAAGCATTAGCTCAGTTACCCCTATTTTAAGTTATTTTAGCTTTGCCTTACGGACATAACTGACAGCCAGCCTCTTTGCATTTCTTCATATTTAATTTTGTCAAAGAATCTGGACATAACTCAGCTGAAGTCAACAGAAAGATAAAATTAATATGATTTCATCTGAGGTTTGTCATGTGAGATTTATGTTGCCATAACAGATTTATGCAGTAATAAAATTGTACTATTATTAAACTTTCTACAGCGTATCAGTTACAGGAGTTACACAAATCTTTTCATATGGGGGAAAAGCAAAAATGTTACACAAACATTTCTAGATGGTAAGCATTCTAATACAATGTCCTTCTCATTTATCGTATTTCCATGCAGCATTCTCTGTAAATCAAGAAAAATCTAGACTTTCACTTAAAATAAGATCAATACATTCAATTTGTTATGTAACGAGTATCTGAAAAGGCGGGAAAATATTTACCTAGGAGTGACACTGAAAACTGACATGAATAATTTCTATCTATTAAATAGAATTTTTTATAGCCTTTAAAATGCTCTAACAGATTTTCTGTATTTATATTTATATCCCAAAGAATTCCAAAGAGGTTCACAAATTATGTTTTCGGTACATCTTTGCATAGCTCCTCCCATTTAAAATATATGCTATTTCAGATCTCGGCAAAGTCATATAACAGAAATATAAAGGGGATGTGTCGGTCCATAACAAAAAAAAAGCAGCCTTTAAGGTAAGTTTCATAGACATCTTTAGCCCTCTTAAAAATCACCCCTGCACATAACTTCATGTCACAATAAACTCAAGTAGTTCATTAGACTTTTGTTCAAAAAAATCCAAATCAAAGGGGGAACGGGAGATCATGTTTGAAATTCCTTCCATTCCACCGGAATGGTTACCCAGCCTTCAGGAATTGTTGAGCTTCTGGAAGAGAGTTTAAACCAAGCTTCCCAAAGGGATCAAGAGAAATGGGAGGAGAGCCAGTAAAACAAAGAGAAGCTTTACGTACCAAACATTCTCTTCAGTAATTCACAAGGCAGGAAATTGCCTCATATATTATTCGGCTTTCGTTCAAAGCTAGTCCAGTTTGCTAATTCCGGAGAAAAGCAAATCAACGTACACAGAAGTGACACATGTAATTCATATACTTCACAGACTTCAGGATTAAAACACATAATTGCTTTCTTAGGAAAACAGAGTAAACACCAGGAGAGTGCACCTTTTATTTTCAGGCAGGTACATAATTTGTTCCTTCCCAGAGCCCTCCATAAGACATCATGTGCTATATCCTTCCCACTTCTTGCTTCAAGTCCCATGCACAATCCTGCATGTCCTCTAACTTCCATAAAAATTCCCTATACACAAAGAACAAAGTAACAAAAATAAAAGTATCTTCATTGCATCATTTTGACCCATCATAGCATAGCATCACTACTACAGTACCTCCACCAAGATCAGCCTTTCCTGTGTGTCCTTATCTTCTCAACACGAGTAGTCTACTTTTTAGGGCTTGATTTGACCATCAATGTATCAAGAGAGGAAGTAAAATCAGAGAAAGCACCAAAGAGAAAATATGCTACTTAGTGAGTCAACTGTGATATGTGGAAATAAGCAAGGCCACCTTCCAAAAGATGATGTCCCATTCCACATTAAAATGGTTTCCTACTCTGGAAAGTGTTTAAAAATTACATGGGATTTCATATTTACTGCTTCAAATTGTTGAAGCAGATTGGCTTAAAATGCAAACCAGAAAGATTGGTTCTTACAGCTAACTTAAATTCCACTAGAGGTATGGCAAAGTGATTTTGGATTCATAGACCATCATAATAAATTTTTCATACATATATATTATCTTTATCAATGTAAAATATATTTCTAACAAAAATATGCTCGCTTAAAAGACATAACATTGACAGTTTAGAAGACAAGTATCAAGTTATTACTGCTGAAAAAACACCTGACAGATCTTTCACATATATTAATTTTATAATTGAACAAATAGTTCCTTAGAAGTTAAGACCTTGAACCATTCACAAAAGAATCATCACGTTCCCCTTGCATTTTGCTTAGTGTGCAGGATATACTTGCAATTATTTGCACATCAGACATTCCTGTTACTCCAAGCACAAGGTATCATTATCCATACAAACAAACTTTAACATCCCCCCTCAAATTACAATTTGTTATAGTATAAAAATAAAAATACTCACTGTATAGTGAAAGACCTTAGTTCAAACAGTGAGGACAGATGCACCAAACTAGGCAGTAACATTCTGGCTCAACGTGTAGGTAAAATCAGCAGACTAAAATCTATAGTGTATATGGTACATTGCTGAGAACTGCCAGGACACAGGTAGGGCTGAGAGAAGCGTTTCAGGCAGCAGAGCTGGTTTACCTAGTACAGCACGCGGGCTACGGAATAACGGCGTGGATCTAAGGCTCTCCCACTCACCCAGTCCTAACCCAAGGGCTCATCAGGTAGATGCTGCTAGCGTGGGCAGCAATAGGCCATGCCCTGAAAAATATCATACTACTGGAAAAGATGTTAGTGAAAATAAAAAGTTCTGCAGTTCTACCAAACATGGAAGTGCTTTAGGCTGCCTGTTAAAGAAAATACTCCACAAGGCACCAGCAGAAGACTAAAGGCCATTGCTACTGTAAAATGAATCAGAACATAATTCCTTTGCCTGGTAGCAAATGAGAAAATATCTTGGTAATGACCATGTTGCATACGTCTCTTGAATTTCCTTTTTAATTTTTTTTGCAGAAATCCTTACCAATGCCAGACACACAGAACACAGACAAGTATGCATTCTGAAGCGCAACCACTGATCTCTAAACAATCTATCTGCCAATTTTAAACTAAATACATGAAGACCTTACAATAGATTTATGAAAATAACAAAAAATGAGTAAGCAGATTTCATTTATTGGTCCAAAATCTTCTATTCTAGCCTTGTTTTGATCTGTTTCACTCTGTGGTATTTGAGGACATAAAATGCACCTGCATGTTGAATCTATCCTATGATAATACTACAAAGAATGCCTGCAACCTCCTGACCTTAACTCGACTCATCTGTTTGGAATTAAGTTGCATTAACCGCATTCAGCTGAGGAATATCTACATGACCAGCAGAATTAAATGACAGCTTAATGAGTTATCAGTCTCCAACAGTCTTCTGAGCAGCGACAATCAACTGAACAGATTCACGAATTTCTAGCTACACCCCAGAGTGGAATTACAATTTTGGGGTGCTTGATCACATCCTCTCTACAGTATAATTTTGGGGGGGGGGGGGGTCAAAACAAGAGAGGAAAAAAAGTCCCAACCCTCCTCTTACCTGTTGCTTAAAATCCAAGTGAATAAATTACTGAGATTTAGGAGGATTAGAGCTGTGACACTGGAAACAGCTGGCAATAGTGGTGAAATTGGAGCTGGGATAAAAACTAAAAATACCCATGAAAATATAGCAAAGTAAAACTACAAAGCTACTACCTGGAGTTATAACTGCCAAAAAGAAGTGTGACAATGTGGCTTGGTAATTCTGAAATTACTGGATGCTTTATGTGTTGGGTTCTGTATCCTTCTCCTTCAGCTGCCAGCCCTTCCCAGCAGTAGTTCTTCTTGACCTCACAATCCATGAATAAAACAGAGTTTCAGTCTTGCACCCTGTCATCCATTCATCACTCTCCTCAGTCCCTTTGCTGGCTCTGTTTCCCAATTTATGCATCATAAAATTCTGTACACGGTTAACAGAGCAGCAATTTATAAATAGCTTTTATTATATAAGGCAGGCTTCATACTCAAACAGGAGGTCAGAGATATCAGCACTTAATTCTTCAACTTTTCCATTCTCCTGTATCTTGCAATTTCTTGCGACTAACTACCCTCAGAAAAGAATGTTAATGTTCATTCGTAATTATCTTTTCTCTTTGATGAGCCCACTTCTTTAACAGCAGGCAATATCTCCTTTTCATATGTGAAATACTAGAAAAATGAAGGGACCAGGCAGTTATCCCCACACCAAGTGATAAATCAGCCACAGCTCTACTCTCTTGTGAGTCCAAGGCACGGATTCCCATGGCAACACATGGATCCTGTGTTACGGTATCATTTTGCTCAAGTGTATGTCCTGAAGATGGGAGAACCAACTGTAAACAACAAAGCAAAAAGGCTTCAGAAGTAGACTGAAGTGTGAAGCAAGGCCACTGCAATAGCAGGTGAAGCACAGGATGAGGGTATGGATTTCACATCTAGAAACCACTACTCCGTACTAGTAGATGACAGCCTTCCTGTATCCATTTATTACAGCTTCTCGCCAAAGTCAATTTGGGCCTGCCACTGTCTGCACACCTCAGAGGAATAAGGAAAATGCGTGCAGGGCTATGGGGCTGTCACTGACGAAGACAGCAAACGCTGCAGTATCCTGGAACTGGTGGCTCCAAAAGATGCCAAGTCTACACATTTGTACGGAAGAGAGGCTGTGCAGCCTCGGAGAGCTACAGGGTAGTGTCCACAAGCTAGCAACTCCCTTTCCCTTGATTACTGTTATGCCTTGATGGAGCACCCTAAAATAGCTAAATGATGGTGGAAACAAAGAGTCCACAGGAGGAAAGAAGTTGTATGTTAACATCTCTACTCAAGATCTTTTTAACAGTCCCTAACAATAACCACCAGTTCCTCTCCTGGCCTGGTTTATTCTCTGGCTTACCAGTTCTTTGTGCAGCTATTACTACCTTAGATACAAGTTTTCCCCATAGCACAACCACCTGTCACTAGGCTTTATGAAATTAATCCAAAACCGAGGCTCTGTAATGAAATTATCATGTAAGTAAACCATAGGGAAAGCGGAAGAAATCTAAAGAACTCAAAACACTTGCTACTCAATTATTCCTTTCAATGCTACCTAAAAATATTAAAGAAAATCATTACTGCTGAGCACTCCAACACTAGTGTGTTAAAACACCCACTGATTCAAGTGCTTGACTCTACACTTAAGTATTTAAATCTTTTTAAGGTTCACAGAACACCCATCCCCCCGTGAGGTATAACCTGACAGCCAGCCAAGAGGAAAGGCTGTTCAGACCTCTAATAGCACAGAAACCCATTTGCAACTGCTCTTTTCATTTGTCCTCTACAAATCATTCAAGGACCCAAGCTGTTGAAGAAATACTGCTAAACTGGACTCTGGTATTACTACAATTGCTCAGTAGGAAATAATTCCCCAGAACTAAAAAACTTCAGAGCACTCCAGTAAAAAGACTGATAACAAGAAGAGAAAAATGTGAAGCAAGCCTCCAAGTGGTTTGTGCTCAGCATGTGCTGAGGCAGCCGAGCTAGAGGCGGAGCTGGTAACGCTCCACAAACATCTCGGGTCCCATCCTCACGTTCTTCTCTTCAGTGGGTGCAGCAAGGATGTCACTGCAGAGCAAAGCAGAGAGCACCAGAGGTGGCTCACCAGCGTCAAAGGAGCATTCTCAACACAGCAGGTCATACAGGGAGGTAGCAAGAGAGAAACCTACTGCAGGCATGTTCTCCCCAAACTCGATCTCTTCTTCAGCAGAGGCAAGGAGAAGAGAAAGGTGGCAAGGACAAGATCAAGCATCATCAGGTTCCATTACAGGTCTCACTAATGTTCTTATTCAGAGCCATTAGTCTATTGCTTTGAAAAGAGGAGCCGTTTGTGCTCTTAGCCTTGAGGAAATAAGGCAAATTCTACCCATCAGAGGAATAATGTCCTGAAAGCACCTCCAAAGGGCAGGGACAAACCCTCCAAAGAGGGACAAACCACAAACACCAATTATTTTTAGAAGGAAGCTTGATACATTTAAATATATCACATCCTGGTTGTGACAAAAAAGGTCTGAGCTTATCAACTCTATTCTCATCCGTTCTAAATTGAGGATATCTGCTTTGGAGAGCAGATGTACAGTTCTCGCATCAACAGGTCACACATTCAAAACAGGCACATATAGCAATATTATTATACAATCCTACGGTACTTCAAAGCTTCATCCCAATTCCCATCTGATCGGCAGAACACAGTGAGCGTGCTAATGTACCTGTAGTTCACTGCACCTATCAGCCTTTTGAAAATGCTTCGTAAGGCCTTCACCCAGGAGGAGCGCAGGTCTCTAACTTCTTCTTTGCAAGTTTTAATTCTTTCAGGACATGTTAAAGATGCATTTATTGCTGGTCTGTTCTACTCAGCAAGAGCATCTGTAAAGTAGAAGATCTCAAAAACTTGCCAAGTATCAAGTCTTGTCATGTAGAGATAGTATTTTTCTCATTTTATAGATTCTATTATTTAATTTCTTAAAGATGCGGAATAATTTAGGAGAATCTGCCTACAACAGGATTAATGCGAGGCTGTTGGCAGTTGCTGAATCCAGAAATCTCTGTGCAGCCGGTAAGGGTAAGCCTCATAATCATGCATGTGGTATCTGGTTACTGTTTTGTAAATGTCTCTTCCATTTTAGAGTAATACTCTACAAGTATGAGCCCACTTCACTGGGAACAGTACCCCAGCTGATCGAAACCAAAGCAGATGGGCCCAAAATGCAGGTTCCAGTAGGCAAAAAGAAAGGAATAGCTGAGATTAATTCCTTACTTAACTCCCATGACTTGAACAGAATGCAAAGTGCAGCAATTATGTTCAAATACAACGAATATGTTAATTATGACTTCAGAGGTAAGTGGAAATATTTTGAGAAGCAGTAGTTCAACTAAAGCCATTTTTAAAACAGGAAGTGCCAGACTTCACCTACTATAAAAATCACAGGGTTTAACAATACTTGAAGTTGAATTGTTTATGTCTAATGTATGCTGGTTTGGAACTAAAGAAATAAAATCTCCTGTCTAACACACTACCATTAATAACCGCTACTAGAAACAGATACTGTTCTCTCTGAATCAAGAAGAACTAGTGCCCAGGTGTTTTAACGGTCACATCATTTTTCCCCAAAGACCTGTAAAGCTGAGGTCTTCGATATTTGTGGTGACTATCAATGGTTAATACTGACTTGAAAAATAAGAAAGAACATGCAATGAATCCTTTCCAGGTAATATAATTCCTTCTGAGGTTATGGGAAAAAGGAATTTAAACATTTATTCCACAAGTTTAAAAACAATCGGGGAAAACAATGCAGTTATTGCAAAGTTTGATGGGAAGACAAGTCATCTATAAACATAAAGCCTTCCTTATGCAATTCCCTTTTTTAAGATACAGAAAAAGATGGCAAGAGAATGATACTTCATTTTCACAAGTTATGGGGGCAGAAGTCACAAGACATCAAAGTGATTTTTAGCTAATGCGGTATTTCTGAATGTGAGATTAACAGGTATTTCTGATTTAATTTTCTTTGGTTTAAAATCACTTCACTGCACGCTAATACAGAACTTCATGACAGCCATAACTCAAACACTATTCATAAATACTAGCAGAAAATTCCATGATCAATATAATCTGTCACTTTCAGCAAGCAGGACAGTATTTTCCAGTAATCCTTACCAAGTATTCTAAAATAAATTAATTAAAAAGTTGTATAAATTCCAAAAAGATGTAGTAGCCAGCTTGCAATTCTATATGTTTAGAGGTGGCAGAGATGGTAATTCTCCCATTTAAGCCAAAGGAACAAGTAAACACACATAAAATTCCTGCCAGTATGCAGACTTTGATTTCAAATGATGCCCTACAAGGACTATACTGAAATTTGTGACAAGGCACAAAGCTCAGAAGGAGCAGAAGATGTAATGAATATGAAGAGAGGAAAGGGATACACAGATTAGTTGTACAGCTCTTTGAAGGAGAGAATAAACAGAGAAATGCTGAAGAATGCAGTAATCATTCAGACAAGGAAATAACGTAAACATTATGTTGGTTAGACCAAGTGAAGAAACATCAAGGACTTTACAAGCGATCAGGGAGAGAAAGGGATGAAGTACAAGCACAACAAATTATGCTTCGGCAACTGAGAGTTTGCATCACAGAAATAAAACTGAAGCACTATCAGAAAGCAAAGAGTATCTGGTCCTTAGAAGAAACGACAAAAGCACAATGTTATGCAACTACTATGACCAAAAAAAACAAAAGCAAAAAACCCCACAACATGTAGAGCCCCCACAAAACCCGAAGGATCCTCATTAGGGAGAACAGGGCTGACCCACAGTCCTATTTTCTTTCATATATTCAGTCAACAAACTGCAGAGAATTCCAGCAGCTAGAATTGACAGGGACATTCTAAGTCAATGAGAATCTATTTTACTCTTCCTCCCACAACACAAATGAATAGTAGCGCTAATGAAATTCCAATTCTATTATAAATTGACAAATACAAGCCTGCATTTATCCCTTCCAGCAAAATTTGCCTTTTAACAAACTCAGACTATTCTGAAATACCCTGTGGTCACAATACTACAGAACAAAATGCCACTCTGTCCTGCACTGCCCTTCTTCCAATTAACTTGACTTTAGTGAATCAAAATATTTTTTTCTACTGCATTTTACACCTAGAGTTTCAGATGAATCATATTAAAATTTACACTTTTAGTCACAGACTTTAATACAGTCTGGTAATTTATTTCACATTTAATCAAACATTTCTGACTCAGGATGAGCTTCTAATTCATTACACAAAAATAACTTGCTTAAAAAAATTTTAAAATAAAAAAATAACACAAATCCATATGCACTGCCTTCCAGTGCTGTCTCCTCCAAAACACCAAGGAATTATATGGAGAAATAAAAAGAATTGATTGGATTTTGGACCAAGATGCAAAAGGTAATCTGTGCACATAATTATTCAGAAAAACGAGAGAAAATATTCTTATTACTTTCTTATTTAAATGACCTTCCTCAGAAAGGCTAGATAACCTTTTCCTATTTAATAGCAGTAGAGTAGGAAAGAAGCCCTCTGTATTTCTTGATCAGAAGTGCATAGAGAAATAATTCCGTGCTTCTTCCAGGCAAAAGAGAAATAGCTATAATATTTACCAAGCAGAAAAGACAGAAGGAAAAAAGCAGCCAACCAACAAGAGCACAGCCTGTGCCGTGAGCTGCACGCTCTCCCGAGTTCAGCCAGCACTGATGCAGCAGAGCCCTCTCCTCCGGTTTGGTGACACAGAACAGAGCCAGGCACCACCTTGCCTACTGCAGCCGAGCCGGGTGCTGCTCCACTACCAGCAGCACCTTCCCCATCAGCCTCAGGATGCAGCTCAAATTCACCCACATCAGGCAAATGAAAATAGTCCCCCCAGGATCATCTGCTCCTCGGGTTCTAGACAGCACAATTCCCTTCTCCATTTTATTCCTTTGATTCAGGTGAGGACTATTACCACTGGTAAGGACAGGAAAGTATAGCCTTAAAAAATAATTACCTCTTTCCTATTCACTTTTATTTCTACAGAAGGTATTGCTCTTACTAATTTGAAACAATTCCTGTTTTTTATTTAACATGTGACCATGTAAGAAGGTCTGGTGATTATGCTACAGCACAGAGATGGAATACCTGACAGGTTCAAGAGCTGAACTTGCAAGTTTTGGCACAGCAAATCTTAAGTAGAATTTTCACAAGCCTTCAGCTTCAGTGATCAGGAGAGAAGTAGCAGCCAAAGACAGAAATAAGTCAATGGGTGAGTTGCATATATATGTATTTCCACCTGCTGGCAGAAAGTGTTTATACAGCAGTAGCGTGCTTGAGTCTGGAATAAATCCAATAAATTTGTATTTTTCTTGGTTAAAAAATGAATGCAAAACAGCATTTATCCTACAATGTCACTGGCACACAAAGATTATCATAGAAAGTCTTCTGTTGATAAGTCAGTACAATTCCAGATCCGGGGCCCTAATATTAGTCCAAATTATTTATAAGGTTGGGGTTTTTTAATTAAGAGATGAGTGCTACCAACACACACAGCAGTTTTCCAAAACTGTAAGTAACAAGCTTAAAGTACTAAACAAAAAAAATGTTATGGTGATGTTAATCAGGCCCAACACTCAGCAAAATAAGTACTTTTCAGTTGATGCTTACTTGAAATTCAAAGGTGTTCTAAGGCAGGACTCAAAGAAATGAGCTGGTATTCACCACGTACCACTCCATTGCTATCACATGACCCCAGTTGTTCTCATTTCTTCAGAACTGATTGTAGCAAAGAATGAAAAAGTCAATACTACAGTTGGAAGAGGCCCCTTCCAAAGCACCAGAGCTATGTCAAAAAAGCCTCCACTGTCTAAGCAGAGACAGGGAATTAACCTCTGTTTTCCGTTACATCAACAAGTAGAGCATTTCGAAGTACAGATCCCACACTCCCAACCTCACCAGGGGATTTTTCCATGCTGTGCACTCCAGGCTTTCATCTGGTACTTCTCTTAACACTTCAGATTCATAATCTCTCACCAGTGGGCTTTACCGAGCATGTTCCCTGCGAGGTCAATGATCAGGTCCCAAGCAGCAGTGCGAGCTAAACATTTCATGGAACAGGAGAAATTGAGTTGTCTCGACTGCAGGAAGAGGCTAATTTACTACATCAAAATCCTACGTTCCTTTCACAGAAACTTAGCTGAAATGTTGGAGTGTCTGCTTCCTGGCCCTTCTGACCTTGACGACACTCCTGACAAGGCTGTTTCCAAACATATTTCCCAACTCAGCTCTGTAAAAAAAAGTTCTTGAATAATACACTATTGCATTAACACAGGCTGGAAAGCTTCTAGCCTTTGTGCTGTATCTATAGCGCCTCTATTTATAAATGGCCAGAGAGTGGCATGCAACAACCAAACCAAATTCAAACTTCCTCCAAGAATGCCAATCATCTTATCTTACCACTAAATTAAGTGTTATATGTCTGTGTCAAAATAACATCCAATACATGTATATAGTAAAACTTTGGGGAAAAAAAAACCAGCCGGCAGATACTTTCACAAATGCCTAGTGCCAAGGGAAGCAATTCTCAAAACAAGAACTGCTGCGATCCATCACAGCTCATCGAGGTAACTATCAATTCTGATTGTCTACATCTATCTTCAGGAGAAGCAACACTTCAGGAAAGCAAAAGAATTACCATACACTAGGCTACAATTTAATTAGAAGGAGGAACATGATGAAGATAATGTCAATGGCAGAATATGCTAATGATCATTTGAACGAGATAAATATGCCCTCAGATCTCCATTCAAAAATGCCTGAAATCCACCTTCGTTACAGTAGGTAGCAGTTGCAAGAAACAAAAAGTCTCCCTTTCTACTGACGTGGAACAATAACTGAAATTCCAGTTAGGAAGGAGAGGAAGAAGCAGTGATGCTTTTAGCTTCCAAGAGATATCAGGACATATTTCCCTTCCGTTTCTGACGACACCATCTCAGAGAAACAACCCCTGCCAGAACTCCCATGGGACAATGCCTCTCTGCAGCTGTTCAAGCACAACCCTCCAGATGGGGGAAAATCCAGCTTTAAATCTAAAAGGCAAAGGTGATCGTTTTGTTAGAATGTAATGCTCTGGACATTACTATGTAGGTATTTTAAGAGCCTATTTCAAGACTTGAAGTCCTTGGGTTTTTAACAGGAAGATACAAGGAAAAAAAGTCTAGCAAAATTCTTACTGACAATCTTAACAAGTTTCCACCTGTTGGCAAAGTTGGCAAGTCAATTTTGGAAGTCTTGCTCCATGAACAACCCTGTGGAAGCCAACAGCACCAATTTATACACCATATATAGTTTTTTGGTTTGGTTTTTTTTAATATATAAAAAGGCACTATGTTTAATGAATGCTTATCATAAAGCATAATTTGAAAGTTTACAGTGGAAACTGTAAAATACTAGAATTATAAGAAATCAAGAAATTAGCAAAAGCCAAATAAAATTGCCTGTACTCTTTTATAACTTTTTTAAAACTGAGGAAAGGGAACAATTAAAAACAGTCACCATGGCATGGTGCAGCTGCTGAAAATTGCTGCATTTCAACCACATCTGTATCTGTTCAGCAAATTTAAGCTGATTGAAGAGGATATGTTTCTGGGGGGGGGGCACAGAAAGGAACAGGTATTGGAGTGATTCCAAACGAGACCTCGAGAAAAAGATGAAATTAATGTGTATTGTACCTAAGAGTCCAAACTTCCTTTTAAATCTGTTCAACATCACCAAAGGCACTAGAATTGTGTGGATAATAATGAAGACAAAGCTAGGACTGATCAGCAATTCTGACAGGCTTGTTTGATCGTTAACTAAAGATAATCACATAGAGGTAGATTCTGAGGCACACAGCACTAAGTCATCAGTAGTTTGTAAACCATGTCATGCAGAGACAATGGTAAAAGTTCAAACTCAAGATAAGTAAACTTGGCGTCAGACAAACCAGACAAAAATAATTTCCAAGAGCTACATATGAAAACTCACTATTGAACATCTACATATAACATAAACTACATGGAACGGAAATTCCTTCCTAGAATTACTTAGCTCAGACTTGTTTATGCTGCTAAGGTTTCTAAAGCAGAATGCCATCTCTGGGCCAGGGGAGTATTTGGGTCACATCTCGCACTTCCTCAGTGGGACAAAGAATCTGACGTGCCCAAGACTTAATTTTATAATAAACTTCACAACAGACTTTTTTTTTAAAAATTGCCTACAAGAAATATCAAGTATATTATATTAAGTAGGAGCTTGATTAATCTAGAGTAATCCATCAGTTAAACAAGATTAATTCATCATTCTTAGTTTTTCCAGAAAATACAGTAGAAACACAAAATAAGCAGACACTAATCTTTGAGCAACAAATTAGGGAGGGGGAATTAATTACAAGGAAAAAATCATTTGTAACAGATAAAACACATGTTCTGGATAGCTCAGGTGTGAAGTCTGGCAGCCTGGAAGATCTTTCAAATGAAGTCAACTCCATTTTGCACATTAGAATCAGAGTTCTAGAAATCAATTAATTATTTTCTGAACACAGTTATTTTTAATGTTTCACAAATCACTTCTAGGCAACCATTACCTAGAAGCTTTTATGACAAATTCACTTGTAATAGCATTTTCCTAGAGTTAAAAAAAATTAATGAAAGTTACTGTATGGCAAATACAGTATCAGACTTTTTGAAATGTTCACCTTTTTGTTAAACGACATCCATGAAAAAGCCACTAATACTAAGCTTTTAAAAGTTGAGAACTAATACACAGTTTTACAACTACTCACAAAACTGCATTCTTTCTCTCTAATCTATAATCTCTGTTCAGATGACCAATAACACCTGTGACTGTAGAATTTTAATCATGTCTACCATTATTCCAATAACTATTCAACCTTCAGTTCTCCTCCTTGCCTCATGAGAAGGTCTGTTTAAACTTTCTTCTGCATATACATATAACACATTGGATAATATAAGCAAAATAATTATAGATAACCAATTTTTTACAGTGCAATGATTTTAAGAACTGCAGGTATTAAAAAAAAAAAATCCAACAAACAAGCAAGCAATATCTTGACACAAGTGAAATCGTTAAAACTTCTTTCTCCTACTTGGGAAATATCTTTTTTTCACAATCAAGTAGTACAATAGTTTCTTAGTTTTCATGTAACCCTAGCTATAGCAGACTATTATAAGAATTTTTTGAAAGAAGAGGAAAAGCCTTCACATTCAGCTGGCATAGCGTTACTCCCACTGAAAGCCACAGAAATTCTGCTGCTGACCTCAGTGGGAGTAAAAGCAATCCCAATTGGCTCCAGCTTTTCAGATTTTCCACCAAGACAGCTATTGCAAAAAAAATGCAGTTCTATTTTATCATTAAAAGCCACAAACCAACAACCAATCAAAACAAACCTGAAATCGTTTTTGAAGTGAGCAGACTCGGCCAACGAGCTGCACTGCTAAAGGAACTAACCAGCATTCTTCAGGGCTGACAAGCAATAAATTGAAAGCACCATCATTCTGAAAATCTATGGCACTTCTGATTAAGGGTGACATACTCTTTAAAATGAGTACAGAACATACCTCACTTCTGAAACAAGCAAATCAGTCTTAGTCATGAACTCTGTAAAAAATATCTTTGGTAATGATAGCACAATTATTACTGGAGCAGCAACAGTTTCAAAGTTGTACATTCCTTTACTTCACAAACACGCTGCAGAAAAACAGCAGCCTGCTCATGTATTCACAAACAGCATCTCATCTGATTGCCTGCTACTTTTTTTCTGATTTTGTTGGGCAAGATATAAAGATAATTCATTCTAGTTCCCGTCACTTTCTTCCCATTGACCCCTACAATAATTTTCCTTTGCTCTAAATAACACCAATTTCACCTCAGCGTGACTGTTACTGTGCAGTATCTCCACTTCCATGTTGTTTAAGATATTAACAAGTATTAACATTCTTTTTTGGTTGTACTGTGTATACCGTATTCCCATCTTTCACCCCAAATTCTACTTTCCCTAAAAAGCTAGAGACTATTAAAATAAATTAAATTATAAAACTAATGCTTTCAGAAGTTTGAAGTATGCAATTAATTTTACTCATTTAGCAAGTACAGCTGTTGTCGGGGTTTCGCAATTTAAAAAAAAAACAACAACAACATTTTAAAATTACATTCCTTTATCCCAATATAGATGGCTTTTTCTTGTGTAAGAAAACTTCTACTTCCAAGTGATCAAAAGTCATACAAATTAACAAATTGCTTGGTCTTTGACTAAGCTGACTGTACTTTCTGACTAGGGCCCTTCACTTAAAACCAGTAAGTTAGCAGAAGGGTCAAATGCTGCACAAAGCCGTACATCTCATCGCGTAAGGAGATAACCACTGAATTTATACCATGGGCCAGGGATTCCTGCCCAGAGAGCTCGCAGGACAACCTCACATGAACACGAAGCTGAGAGCAGGCATTTAGGAGGGCGGAAGCCAGCTCTTGTCTAGAAGCAGGACAGTAGCAGAACATAACATTTTGAAAAGGTCCATTTATAATGTTTTGGAAGCTTTATTATTAGTTACATTGCATGCAGTTAACTATTCTACATTTTTATTATATTTGGTTTTATATGGTAGTTCGCTACTCCAAGCAGAATAATTCAAACTCCTGCATATTTTAGACACTCAGCTCAATAGCCCTACTGTTTAAGAAAAAGGCCACTAAAGACTATTGCTATAAAATGAATTTAGTCTTTCATCACTTTACTGTTGGCTAAAGAATGACAATTGAGAGAATGTATGAACAGTAAATAGCAAGAAGGATTAAATTAGGAACAATTTTGCCTTCTAGATTCCATAGACATGAACATGTGTACTTAATAAAATGAATAAAAATACAGTAAGAAAATTCTGACAACTCTTACCAGCCTTTCAGGCGAGTTGTTAGGCCCCTTCCCTTGTTCATAAAGCACGACTCAAAGTCACAGATATCCCTGGAAAACATAAGCGAGAGATCAAGTTCTGAACAGCAACTCTGTAAATACTATGACTAAAGGCTTGTTGACCTGAGTAACGAGACAACTCCAGACACAGCCTCACAGACCAAACTGGTGCAAAATCTGCACTGCTATCCCGGGTTCAAAACAGCTACGCTCAGACTGTCATCAGGTTTCTTGTCTCCTGAAATCTAAGCTCATGGAAGAAATTTATCTGGTTTCAATGCTCTAGTATGCAAACAACTTTCTACTGCAATCACAAAATTCAAAAAATCCTTAAAGTGTACAGCAAGAACATGCAAAATAGCCAAGATGTTTCTCATTATTGTCTCTCTTCTTTAATGTATTTTTTTTCCTGGTTCATGCCCTTGATTTCAATGACCCAGCACTTGTTACATACATACAAGAGTGTTTTCCACGGAAAACATACAAACTTGAAGTTACAAGGAAACCAGCGCTAACAATAATACAAAGTGTTATTTCCCAGGGAACACAAACACTATCTTGGGCTACATTTTGACAAGCCCCGATCAACTGTTCTTTGCATTTATTTTAATTCCAAAAGTCATAAATTTCCAACTCTTTTAGCTATATTTCTTTGCAAATGAGGCACACACCCAATTCTATATATAAACTGCAAGTCAGATGTCACACCGCCTCATGCATAGCGCTACGAGCCAGCAGCACCGGGGTTACAAGAGAGAAGCAAGATACTTGAAGGGTAGTGCCACAGAACTCTCGATTATCGCTACATATGGGACAAGACTCAGAGGAACATCCAGGCACAACTGCCAAAGCACCACGAGCCAGGGGTCCTACCGCTGGCTAGGGGGGATCTGTAGGACAGTCACACTGGCAGCACCAGTTTATGTCACCAATAATCCAAATAAAAACTGGTGTTTGCTTTGTTTGAGGAGAGTTTTGCTTCCTTTGTTGTCAGTTTTTGGGTGGGGCTTTTTGTTTTTTTAGTCCTCAGAGAAGAATACTCACTCACAAACCCAACCTGAATCCACACCACTGAAAAATGACTAACGCTCAGACCCATAAAAGATATAGACTGAATGGAAAAAACAGTTGTAGATCACCAAAAAAATAAATTATTATTAAGAAATCTAAAAAATAGGAACAAAGCTATCTACAGACTGCTTTCATGAAGGAAGACTGTTTCCCCCCCATAAGCCAGTCAGCATTTGGCTGCCTCACAAACCCCTCATATTCTCCAGGTGTGCCTTCACCTTCCACAAAAATTTTCACATTTCATTTCCTAATTTAGAAGTTATAAGGCAACACTAGGTCAAAATACAGTAATTCCAGTGACTTTAGCATGACATCTGATGAAAATTTATCTAATTAGTAAACAGGACGCTTTATTTTTCTTCAACTCTGATAAGTAAATGCTTTTCAGTGCTGCAGAACAAAGGAGAAATCTCATCAAGATCATGAAGAATAGTAGCAAGTACAGCACGTCCACAGAAATTCAGATTGTCACAAAATAAAATTTCATTAAAGGGGTCACGTTGTTCCAGAAGCAGCAGTGAGGAAGACAGGAGAATCATAAGAAACGTGTTCAATCAGTACAAATCCAACCTCAGGAACTTCCCTCCAAAGTTTCATTTTTATTAGCAATTCAGATTTTGCCTGCTGAGCAATTCAATGCAGAGGTCAGGAGCATAATCTTGCCATTGTTAAAAATATTTTCAAAAGAACCTCCCAACTCATGTGATTTCTCCTAGCCAAAAAGAAATGCAAACAGTGATATCAATCAGAAATAATATTAAACAGACATCAGTGAGGTACTATGGATTAAAAAAATGCCACTAATAGCTTGATTAAGTTTTAAAACATTGTAACGTATCCGAAACTGGCCCTTCCAAGTTTATTTTTTAAATAAATACAGCAATTGCGTATGAGCCATTATAAAGGTTTCTACTATTTAAAAAAAAATAATAGAAAATTGTGGCCTGTTCAAGAAAACAAAATTCACCATTAAGAATCTCATTGACTGAGAAAAATCAAAGTTGAATGACAAGCTCTTTTAATTTAAGTTTTCACTATAAATCAAAAGTCACCTGAGTTACAAAATCTGGGTACTATGCCACCTATACATGCCTGTAGCATCTATGAAAATTTCTGGAAGAAATTATATCTATGAATGTTATACTTTTTCTCTTTTTTTGAGCAATCTAGATTTTAAAAAGCATGTTCCACCTTCTGGTAATTTCCCCTTGATTAAAACCTAACCACTATTCAGGATCTGACTCATGAGAAATTCAAGCATGCGATGCTTAACATTCACTGTAAAAAGCTCAGGCTAGAGCAATTCTTAAGGAGAACAATCACCTGCTATTAAAATACATCGCAAACTTTTTGCAGTAACATACTCTTAAAATTGCGAGAGGTATGGACGTAATGCGATTTCTGATCTCCTTATATAGTACAGCAGAGCAAAGCACTAGGTAAATCAAACAGCAAAGCAAGAGAACAAGATTTTCAGGCTTCACTCAGAAGCTCGTTGCAAAAGTTTAATCTGCCAGACTCCAGGTCCCAGAAGCACTGAGTTTCTCAGGAACCAAGCCAACACCAAGACCACAGAAGTAGTACAAGCCAAGTTGTATTTTAACTTGCCAAAGAAGTACGATGGCTTAACACACACCACTTCACAGAGAATCTAGTGCTATCACCAGCATCAACAGTCTTCTTTTCGCCAGGCAGGTTACTGAGAACTAATGAGTACATACTCTGAGTAACTGCAGTAAGGGCTATCTTAATAAATCTCTTATAAATATTCAAAAGAGCCACCATATTATCAGTTCCAAACACAGTAAAGGGTGAAGGTCTCTTAAAGAACAGCTCCAAGCATAAGGCAGCCAATTCTGACTGGAACCTTATGTGGAACCAACGCCGGCTGACAAGGGCATGACCTTCTATTGATGCTGAAAATGATGACTTGGTTCAAAAATTGTTTCATTTTGCTGCCACAGATTTAACAGATCAAGCTTTGTCCCCATGAGATAAGTAAAACATGCTCATTAGGTAACCTAGTTCCACAGAGACAGGATTTTAAACAAAGGCTAAGCACCTTGATTTTAATATTACAAATATGTCCTCAGGATGCTTTAATGCAGACCAGCTGTAAAGGTGAAAACCACGCACAAATTTCCAGTCCCCGACTCGTGCCACAGCACCACGTTCTCAACAGGGAGATCGTACTGACAAAAGTTACGGGTAACATTAAATATGTCAACAAAAAGCAGTGAGCACGGAGCAGAGGTACAGCTCAATACACCATCTGAGCAGTTCTGAGGCTCTTCAAAAATGTGCATAAATAAAAGGAAATAGTTTTTGCTTTGTTTATCCAGTCTAACAGGCGAGACAATTATGAATTATTTTAGCAACTTCTTTCAGCTTGTCCAAAATATTTACTGCCCATTGTTTTCATCTTCCTAGTTACCGACACACCAACGCCAGACAGTACCTCTTACAGTCAGTGCGGACTTACTATTTCTACCATCGGTTTTAAGTCCATCCAATAACGTGATACTGGACGAGAAAGAGGGATGAGAGGAAGAAGAGAATCAGAATACCACGCAGATAAGCAGGTGATTATTTCTTACTATGAATGTAATAACAAGAACTCTAGAGAGCAAAATGTTCCAGCTGAGCCAACTATGGCCTTCTGCTGCTGTTACTAACATGGTAGATTTGAGGCAGTTGGTGGTCTCGGTTTCTAAATGGTAGGGAAAAAAAAAAAAAAAAAAAGTAATTGTAAATAGTACTCACAAAGTAGCAAAGAGAAACAAACAAGATAACAGAAGAAACATGTATCTACTGGCAAAGCCAAAACTCATTAGAAGATTATATTCAATATGCTTTGAAGCCAGCTGTATAAAGTGATAGTAGAAGTCTTTAAATTTAAATAAACCCTTTAAAATTCTTTATTTCACTAAAGGCAGAAGTTTGACCATAAGTGTTAATTGAAATGGAAACAACTGCGTTGGTTTAAAAAACAAAGAAACAAACAAAACACCAACAAACTGGATTTTATAACTGCAGCTTGTAATGGTACTCCCAGAACTGCAGCCACATCCCAGCCTGACTGTCCAGCTCTCCCTTCACACCCCTTGCCCACAGTGTGAGATTTACTGATGAAAATTATATTCCCTGGTGAGAAAAGGGGAGGTTGTCTTGCATCTCTGAAACTCCTTTCTGGACTTTCTGGTCTTTGCACCATCGAGATCCTTGCAAATTTGCTACTTCTTCTAGAAGACAGAAGAATTTGGAAAGTACTCAATTACTAACCATCTTATTTTCACAGAATGGTTAAGGTTGGAAGGTACCACCAAAGATCACCTGGTAGAATTCCTTTACTCAAAGCAGAGTGAATTTGAGCAAGTTGCTCAGGGTCTTTTTCAGTCAGGTTTTTAAATTCTCCAGCAATGGAGAACTCCACAACCTCTCTGGGCAACTTGCTCCAGCGCTAAGTTCACCCTTACAGGTTTGGGTTTTTTCCCCTCCGTTTTAGATTGAAAGAAGATTTCTCCACTTTGTACCTATCAGCATATTAGGCTGTGCTGCCTGTTGTAGTATTCTTGATCAGTGGGAGCTGCTTAAATCAATGAGCTCTGAAAATGACAATGAGATGTATAACCATGAAATTTATTGAACATGCCTGCATGCATTAGTAATGACACAGCATGGCCTCTGGGTCCAATAATGCAGAGAGCTGGATTCCTTCATCTGCCGATCTAAATTCCCTCGTCACACAAGGACACACAAAACAGGCAGGCATTTTTAATCCTGGATGTTACACCTACTTTAAGTCAGTTGGGTTTTGTTTTGTTACTGCACATACCCAGTCTCTTCCATTTCACAGAGTCAAAGGTATTTCAAATAATTAGTTTCTCACAAAGAACATACTATTAACATTCCTTGCCTCAAAAAATATATGCAAACAGTTTGACTGAAGTGAAACTGGGAGAAACCTGTATAAACTCAATACTCTTAAGATTTCTAACAGAAATCAGTCACTTGATTTCACATGAAATGACAAGAATGCACAAGCTTATTTTTTGTTCTTTACTACAAAAGTCTCAAGTGACATTTGCTGTAAGAAGGACAATGTTAACAGGCAGTGAAATGCCAAAGGTTTCCCAAGGAGAAGTCAATTTTGTTCATGATTCTCCTCTTAAAACATGTAAGTAATTCATGTGTATTTAGTCAAAATGCTTCTGTGTGAAAACAAGAGAAATTAATATCAGGTGGTTAATCACTAATATAAAACTGCATCACTCATATTTGTGCATAACTCCTTTCTCATTTTATATTCTCTAGAAGAAAATGCCTTGAGAGATTTCTTTCCCCCATTAGAATTCTCCAACTTGCTGTAAATATTTTATATCCATGCAGCTACTAAAGTCACTAAATTATCAATCTTGTACTCTAATATAAGCCAGCCTATTTCAGGGTCTCTCCCCACCCCCTTCCTCATTACCGCTATTTTCATTCTGGACTCTCCACACACTGTGTGCACCTGTAATCTGTATCTATATTGTATTAGTAGGATCCTCCTAATTAGATTTAATTTCTTCAAGTGAGAAAAAAGTGACACGCTAAGCCTGCCAGTTCTTTGACAAACATCCTAGAAGGTCAAATGGTGTGTAAGGAAGGGCTTTGTGATCCGTTTGACACAAAAAAGATAAGGTTGGTCAACAATTCAGATGCCTTCAGTAATGAAAAGCAAAGTCACTGGTATCGATTCCATTCACATCAACCTCCAAATGGTAAACAAAACAATTGTATTGTCTGTAGAGACATCTCATGGGTACATGTAGATATACTTAATAGATTACAGATGGTAGCAAGCTCATTTAAATCAGACACCACATGAAATTCTAGTTTTCTTAATTGAGCTACTATGCAGACAGGAAAGCTTCTGAGATGTCTGCATTGCTTATCTTCACAAATTGAACTGAAGTCAGAAGCTCTCTGAAGATCAGCACTTTTCTGATCCATTATAGCTCCAGTTTGTCTACTTCTGAAACAACAGCTCTGTTTTTAACAGATACCTGTATTACTGGTTTTGAAGCTTTTACAATACTAAATATCGAATGGGAAAACTAGATAAACTGTGAATCCAGTATTTTCTAAATGTAATGCTACATAGAATACCTACTGCATTTTAACAAGACACTTTGTGCTCCTTCAAATATTGACACATAAAATGAAATTAGAGAATCTACAGATTTGGTTTTCACTAGAAGGAGATTTCTGCATACTGCCCGCCTGCCTTGGTTATATCTTTCATAAATTTCATAACATTTAACTTGCGAAACTTTCAAGTTCTTCCTATTTGTTTGTGACACGGAGAGCTAGCTTCTACTTATTTCTTTATTCAGACAGAGAATGTAAAGCAAATTTCTTGTTTAGGATATGACAAGATTTAATACAAAAGAAATGGAGACACTACAAGGTCAAAATAACATGAGAAAGTAAAACATCTCGTAGGACAGGACTGAAGAGACTCACAGCTCTACTGGCCAATGCTAAGGTTACCAACATCACCACCCTCCTACAGAGAGGGAAATGAGAAGAATTTGCTAAATATAGCTAGAACTGTTTGGAAGAATGCCTATCCTTATTTGTGCATTCATCTGTTTAATTGTGGGCAATATAGTCCACTAGACAGCCCGAGGCAAGTGTGGATGTTCAATTTCTCTGTATTACACAATCTCAAATGGAGATTGGAATTAATTATATAGTTTACATTAGTATCAATGGAAACTTTGTATTTTCAAACTCTTCACAGCTGTAATTACGTTTGAACTTTTTTTACTCAGGTTTGGGGAGGTACTAAATGCCTTCAGAACGGTGTGCAATTTCAAACAGGCAAGGCGAAAAAGGCCACAGAATTCTTCTGTTTACCGTATGACCTCAAGTCTTCAAAGGAAAACGTATATTTGTATACATTTATAGTTCAACCACAAAAATCAAGTTTTACACTACAAGCTCCTCTTAGTTTTGATAGTCCGAAGAAATGGATGATTTTTTTTCAAATTGATCTGCAAATGCATTTTTAAAAAAATTGCAATAATATAATTCTTTAAATGTACCTGTCAATACATCTTACCAAATTAATCCATCTTTATTTGAAAATAAGACCAAAACAGCCACACAAATCTAAAAGAAATACATCGAGGGAATTTCATACCTGCAATCCAAACCTTCAGAAGGATTCCTAAACCTAATTCCCTTGGTTTCAGTGACAATATTGTAAAGAAATATAACGGAATTCAACAGGCACTAGGGTACCTAAATACCTTCAAGAATTTGGGCCCAAATTTCTAAGGGGTCACTACAAGTCTCAGGCAATGTATCAACGTTTTTATAAATCAGAGTAGTTTTCACATATTCCTTTTACTCAGGATTCAATCACCACTGACCTTCCTTCAAAGGAAATCTGAGCAAGCCAGGCTGTGAACCTCATCAGACCTTTGCTACTTGTTAGCAGAAGCTCCAATAGCTCGAGAAATTCCTCAGTGAGTTTTCCACCCCCTCAGTCCCAAAAAGTACAATGATAAATATCCAGGGGGAAGAAAGAAAAGAAACCAACTTGCATTGGGAAGTGTGTTCAAACAATCAGGAAGAAAAAATCCCTTGGAAAACAGAATCCTGTATTATCTGCTGGACATTTAAATGCAAATACCTGCCTAGCATTCTAAAGAGATTAACCTTTATGAAATTAATATTATTTAGAGTTTATGTTAATTTTCAGGGGATGGCATCAATTTTTAACAGTGTTCCTCTATTCGAGACACACAGAGGAAGATTATACAATCATAGAACATCTCAAGTTGGAAAGCACCCATAAGGAGATGTACAGTATTAAGAGAAAATTACCTTGCAGTTTAAGGACAGAAACGCAATATGGGTTACTGTTACTGATAAAGAAAGTCTACCAACGTTTCAAATTTATGGACTATACAATTCAATAAGCTTTCATTGCCACATCACATTAAAAACAGTGTCTTACCCTCCACCTCTAAACACTGCCTCAAGAGATGGAACATGGTTTTTTACTTCCATTATCTTTCAGCCTGCAGTAAGGAAGCGCCTTCGTCCTGAATCAGAACCCAGAGGAATTCAGCAAGTGCTACTTCTGCTTGTAGTAAAATCTTCAATATGTAATTTACATCTTGATATGTCATCATTTCTTGGTATTTAACTTAGTAACAGCTTCTCTAAAATAGAGACTTTATTACATAAATTATGGAAGTAGCAGACTGGGTGTAGTGGAGACAGCATAAATTTCTGAATCAATACAAAATATGTCCCTGGTAGTAGTTGTTATTCTGTGCAGGTGTGTTATTGATTACAGTCGTAATGGTCTCACTTTAGTTGCCGTCAATAACTCACTACTGCTATCATCACACTGAATTAAAGAAAAACCAGTTTAAAAATTTGTGGAGAAGTTATACCAGCATGGCATGGCCCAGCCTGTGGTGCAAAACAGCAGAACACTCACGGTTTAAGTTTGGATTCATGCCTGAGACTTCATTTGACATTACATTGATAAAATAAAGTCATATGTGGTATTTATTCGGGCAGAAATGATTATATCTTAAACATACTGGAAAAATCTGAAATTTATAGCTACTGCATACAATAAAACTATGCTCAGAATACCTTGGGACCATTATTAGGATACACTTACTGTTATGCCAGACTGAATCGGGTTTATGGATGGTTATTGTCATTTTACTGATCAACACGACTGAAGCTTCCTTGCATCAGATTAAAAATTGTAGAAGGAATGTTAGATTGTTTCACATTTTTAAATAGAGCTCATTTCTAAATCAAAACTTGACAGCAATATACAGCACCGTAAGCCAAAGATTTATGAACTATTGAAAAGAACAGATGACACGACTACCAGAACTGTACAAAGCACTTTAATAATGTTAACATACAGAAGTATTTTTATTCTAAATGTTTCAGAGTAGACACATAGCAAAAGAACACTCACTGACACTGGCCTACAAAAACAGAGAAATAGATCCAAATACGAGAGACAAGAAAGACTTTCTGATTCCAGCAATCTAATCTTTATGCCATTTAAACCCACCACAGAGGAGTAACAAAATGTTAGAATTATCTATCAAAGGAAAGAGTAAAATATTGTTAAAAATGTCCATACTGATAACTACAATGTTCTGTACACATTCAAGAGAAGCACTGGTTTAAAAAAAAATTATCCAAACTACCACAGCTTTTTAAAGGAACGCTTTGTGAGACACTAATTGCATTTCCTATGTATCTCCTGTTGATATTAGAGGGATTCCCCTTGACAAGCTCTGCTATAACACCACTACCCATGTCCACCCTTGTCTCCAAATGCCCCGTCTAAAGCTTCCCTCTCTTTCCCAGGAACAGCAAACCAAAGTCTTGCAGCAGCAAGCTTAGGGATTTTTTCCAGACTACTCTGAGTGATGTTACGCTAACACACATCACAAGAAACTGAGCCAATCACCAGCAGAATCCTTTCAGAAGCTCTGACAACTGCACAAAACAACCAAAATTATTTTTCCCTTCAACCTCAATTAACCTCATGAGGTGCATGAATAGTTGTCTAAAGGAAATGCAACCCATCAACGAACAACTAAAATACCCACCATGTGAAAGCTCTTCAGAGCTTTCCTGTGTCCATAACAAGAACAACATTCACGCTGTCTCACTTTCAGCACCTGACATACGTGCTCAATTTAGGAAGACAGTCTCCATATACTACACACATTTGCTACTCAGGCAGAGGCTCCTTCAAACTGCCAGTTAAAACACTTGATTCAAACTCACAGACTGAAGCAACCTCCAGAGAAACCTGTCTGCCTCTATCCCCTCTTTCTATCTGCAGTCAAAGTGACTGCCTTTTCTAACCTAAGCATCTAATTGACATGCCTGAAGTTACTGCGACTACCCCAACTTTTATGTGTCACATCTCAGATTCTCCCTCACCAAGACAGTCCCCTCTCTACAAATCATATTTGAAGTTCTGCAATTCATTTTCCTCTGGAGAATCTCCACAACCTTTATCACCCCTTACATTCAATTTTCACCAAGCTGTGAACCCAGTAGACATGGACACTGTTGATTAGTTAAGCATTGCAACACGTTTTCTTAGCAGTTACTTGAAATTTTATCACTGCATAACCCAAATTAAATAGAGAATGTTTACTGTCATGAGAAGGTCCCATGGAGGAATTGTACTGATACACTTCTAACTCATGGGTAGAAATTACAGCACCAGAGCAGACGAAGAACAGGCAATTAAATTACTGGAAATAGTAGCTCTACGTTCAGTAACTGTACATTGCAATGGATACAGATCAATTTTAGAAAGACTTTCTTACAGGAACAAGGTAGCATTTTTCTGTACAAAAAAAAAGTTATCATTCCTTTCATGGTAGCATAAATAGGAAGGGGGAAAATAAGCTTAGAAAAGAGGCACATGTGATACAAAGACCAGATCCTGTAAGGATTTTTTTTTTCTGGCCGGTACACCAAATTAAGCTACTGCTTAGCACTTTAAAGACAGTCAATACCATGGCAGCTGTAAGAAACCTTACAGAGAGTACTTCATTAGGTAATTCAAAACACATCCAACTAAGAATACACACCTTGGTATCAACCCCCTGGGAAGACCACTCTCAAGGATGACTGTGTAAAGGAAGCACCAATACTATACTCCCAAATTATTAAATTCCAAAACAAATGTGGAAAATAAGAAATACTTTGAGTTTACCTTAACTACACAATGTCAGGACTAGCCCCAAACTGATTTACTCACTTCTTCCCTCTTGCTTGCCACGTTTAAGCTGTAACTCTTCAGTAATGTATTTCAGAAGGCAGTAAATGCTTTACAACTCTTAAATAAGCCATAAGCAGCTAAACAGCAACTGTTCTAGAGGACAAAGGCCTGCTAGCAAGGCACTAGACTTCAAGCTTCCAATGGCTTATGACAGCAATAATAAGGCAAACAAAATAAATAATAAAAATGAAGTTGTGAAAGATACCTTGACAGTGTCCTTTTAATCTTCAGCCAACTTGAGATGTCATGTAAGCACTGAAGCAGCAAAGAGATGATACTGCTTAGATAGCAAAAAACTCAGTTTTTCCCTGACCTACAAATCACAAACTAGCAGCACAGTAGCACACAGCCACATAGCTCACAGAAACCCCGCTGCAGCTTCTGAAACAAAATGGATGTGCTATGAGATGCAGGAACACCATAATTATAAACAGCACCAACTGAAGCATGCACAGAAGATTTTGACACTGCAGTCAAGAACCTTATGGAACAAAGATTCCAAATTGTCTAAGAAAGCTGTCATATGCTTAGTTATAAAGCATACTGCACATAGTTCAGAAAAAGAAAGGTCTTCCCAGTGCAATATAAACTGGGAAGTGAAGCGGAGAAGCACAATCCTGCCCACATGTTCTTAATGAATCATAGTACCTTGTAACACTGCCACCAGCAGTATCACCATTAGACAAGCCTTGGGGGAAAATTACTTCCTTGGGCTACTTAGCTTGGAATCTGTGACATAAATATTACAATTTTGCACTTTCTAAATATACTCTGTATTCAAAATAACTCAACTTGTCTCACAGTAATTAATATCAGCTCATTACAGAGGATTAAGACTTGCAGAATCGGGCCAATAGATCCTTCACAAAGAGGTATCTGGAGATGCAGAACTGTACATACTCGGGCTCACAGGTTCCTTCCTCAGTGTACTACTGCTAGTAAACACTTTACATGTTGTATAAAAAGTTCACACTTGAAAAAAGCAGATGTTTATGTAACTACAGAAATACCCACTGATGCTGTTTTTCTAGGTTAACACCTCAGAGGGCTTGATTTCAAAAGATGTAATTAAGTAGATCCCTAGAACTCATTGTCCTCAGAACTAACTTTAGACAGCTCTTACTTGGAACCACTAAGACTTCCATCAATTTTAGCTAGACCGGATAACAACAACAAAATACAACTACATACCAAAATATGAGGGTATAAACACAGGATCAACTTTTACAGAATTTGACAACCAGTTCAAAAATAAATAAATAAAAATCAATACAGCTTATCACTTCAGGGGTACAACTGACCTTAGTTAATTCTTACTTAGTTAAGATTCACTATTTTCAGGAAGAGGCCATTTGTGTCAATGCTCCCAGGAATGACAATTATTGTCATTCAGTCATGTTCTTTGTAGGAATGAATAGTGACTAGATATGAGCTTCATTAACTTAACTGAAGTGTTCTCTACAAGAGAGTGAAATATTTTAAAAATGCTACCCATATATACATTCCTACTGGGTCTCTTGTGCAATTTTTATTCCCAAGATTAACTGATTCCCAAGATTAACTGATGTTTCAAGAAACGTACGTACTTTGATAGGTCAAAATGTCAAAACTATCCTGAAACACAGTGGCACTCAGTGAGTCTCATCAGGACTCTAAAATGGTATTTTGTTTGACAGAGTGTGTATAAATTAATGATGAATAGATGCCATCCACTTACTACTAAATGATTAGCCATGTATACACAAAAAATGCAACTTCTTGAAATGCAACTGCTAGAGGGTTGACTGCCAGCCTTTCCAGAGATTGGGTATTACTAAACTGAGCTGCTGTTCTTATGATGTTGCAGAAAAGCAGACACTTAAAAAGAATTAGATCACTAGAATTAGTTATTTGTCTTACATCCCATTTAAAATGAATGCGACCTCAGCATATAAAACAAGAAGTAGCTATAGAGCTTGTTTTGGATCGCCTGTGAAATACAAGGGCAGGAGTGAAAAGGACAAAAAAGGAACAAAAAAACTTGCACTAGTGTTTTGGGTTTTGCTTTACACAAGTTAGCTAATGGAAATAAAAAACATTTCACTACATAATACATTTCCTACTTTTTCAGATGTTGAGATATGTGGCTAACCTTGCCTCAGCACATATGTAGACCACATCACACCTGGAATTCAGGAGCATACTTCAAAATCTCTTATTTTAATGCTTAAACCCATGATATTGAGAATTCCTTTTTCTGAAGAAAATACGTTTGCCAAGTTAAATGTATACTGTTAAATGATTTGCATTAGAGAAAAAAAAACTTTTTCTAAAAATATGTGGGTTTTAATCTTAACAGAAATCTCAATGCCGATTTCCAGGTGACTCATACGAAGTCTGAACAGGTAACCGCACAGAACATACCTGATAAATTTTTTCCCTATCCATACTGGTGTAACCCTATGGCTGGCCTTTTTCATCTTTATTCTGTAGAGACAGACAATAAAGTAAAAAATTTGACCTAACCTTTCTGCTTTCAAGATTACTACACTGGCTATCGGTAACAGAATGCACTCACACTGAACAAGATACTGTCATACTCTGGTTAAACTGTAAAGACATCAGCTAAATGTGATCTCACACTCAGCTGCTACAGCATTTGTTTACAATGTCTGCGTCAATGATTTATACACGCACGATAAAATATTAAGAGCAACAAATTATAAATCTGGTAGCACAGGGTTTCTTCACAGAATATCAATTCCTGACACTAACCAAGATCCACCAAAAGCACTGCAGAAATACTATGTTGCATTACATAAAATCAAATACATAAGCTTAGTTTTATATAACTGTAATATGCATGCAGATGGTTTTGAGGATAAGATAAACTGCATTTTGTATAGAATTTGAGGCATAAGCAAAAGGCAGGAATTCTGCCATTTCTAGTGTAGTGCCCTACCTCACTATAATGAGAATCTTTCTCTGCAACTCTTACCAGTTCTTCCAATATTAAAGAACTGCTGAGACAGAAAACCATTGCAGAGATTCTGAACAGATGAAAAATCAAAGGAGGGAACTATTTCTCATCCATTCTAGCTAAATAAGTTTATGGTTATATTAACTGAAATCCATTTATTTATTTGGACAGCAGCTATAGCATAAAAATAAAATCAGCAAAGTCAACTTTACACAGATCAACAACATCAAATAAAATACGTTCCATGCATCTCTACACAATACCCGAGGATAAACCATACAGTGAAACTACACAGACAAACTGTATTGTTCTTCTAAAGCTTGCCTTCCTAATACCTTTCTTTAGCCAAGCAACGGGAAGATAAACCCATTTGCCTAATGAGGCATATAATTTAAATATTTCAGACAAGCATTTACAGAGATTGTTGCTTAAAATAAATTTAACAGGCATCCATCCAAGTATTTGTCATGACGAAGATCACAGAATTGATCACAACTTATTTTTTTCCTGTATAAACTCAAAACTATTCAGCCCTTTCAGTTAGATTAGTCACCATATATATCCTGTGCTAGTTTATTACAATAAATCTTTTTTCCAAGCAGATTTAACGTGAAGCTGCAATTTTTGTCTTTTGCAGCACCTTGCAACATTGCTAAAGCCAATAAAATTTCAAATTTTACTACTGCACCATGCAATCCTCCTCAATTTCATAAACATATTTTGTTTTAGTTTATGGAACCTTAAAGGGCTAATGTACTTAATACAGAATGCAGTACTTCATCCACAAGACACAATCACCCAATGTCAATATTCTGTCATTCAGCATCATGATTTTTAGCATAAAGCATTCCCATTAATACAAAACAGACAGGGTTTTCCCCCCCTACAAACTTGTACCTAGTATTTAAGATATTAGTATAAAAACAGGTCTCCACTCGATACAAAAAAAAATTGCTTAGAGGTGTGTTTTTTTTAACATGCTAAGAATCACATTTTTTTACTATGACCTACCTAAGGCACAACAGCACAGGGTAAAAAAAATGTTAGAATTCCCCCTACCACATACACAAACAAGTGCCAAAACAAACAAACAAAAAGAAGAAAAAAAAAAAAGGAGAAAGGGAGAAAGTCTTTACTATTTGCATGCTAGAAGTGAATGTTTTACAGAGTTGATCAAGTTTTGCTAACATTAGATTTCCAACATGTACAGCAATACTTCAGGGAGAATTAAAATTAAAAAAACCACATAACTTTGGCTTTTAAGTCTGCAACGGATTTCACGTTGTGAAGAAATGGGTGTTAGTTTTGTCTTTGCTACAAAGAGACTCATCTCCTATGCATACCACAAATAACCGGAGCAATGACTTCCCTCCATGACAAGAGCTGCCCATCATATTGCAGGATTCATACATTGTTGGTTTGTTTAGGGGTTGCTTGGGTGTGTGGCTTGCGTATGTAATTTTAGCCATGCCTATAAATCAGCTCCTCGTTGCGTATCTCACAATGAACTGATGAACGCTGTTAAGCCTTCCACAGCAATCTTTAGCAAACAAAGGCGGCTAGTCTGCGATAGTGATGCAAAATCATCCCAAACGTACTGCACCCTGCCAGAACCTCACAGAAAACAGCCCGGCAACCTCATTCATTCCCCCCAAGCCAACGATCTGCTCACCATCTCCTCCGTCTTATTTCTGTCTTCAGCTTATTTTCCTGGCTTCTGCCGGCTTCAAGAAGGAGGGCGTGCCAAAAATAAAAA
>NW_009715395.1:27322-30971 GCF_000703405.1 Apaloderma vittatum | reverse complement strand
GCCATTGACCACAACTCTTTGAGTGTGATCAGCCAGCCAGCTCTCTATCCACGAAGTGGTCCATCTATCAAATCCGTGTCTCTCCATTTTAGAGACAAGGATGTCATGTGGGACAGTGTCAAACGCCTTGCACAAGTCCAGGAAAATGACATCGGTTGCTTTTCCCACGTCAACCAGCACTGTAGCTTTGTTGTAGAAGGCCACTAAATTAGTCAGGCACGAATTGCCCCTAGTGAAGCCATGTTGGCTGTCACCAACCACTTGATTACTTTTTATGTGGCTTAGTACAGCTGCCAGGAGAATCTATTCCATGGTTTTACCTGGCACAGAGGTAAGGCTGACTGGTCTGTAGTTCCTCAGGTTGTCTTTGGTTCCTTTTTTAAAGATGGTGGTTATGTTTCCCCTTTTCCAATCTGTGGGAACCTCACCAGACTGCCAGGACCTCTCAAATACAATGGCCAGTGGCCTAGCAACTTCAGCCGCCAGTTCCTTCAGGACCTGTGGATATATCTCATCAGGTCCCATGGACTTGTGCTCCTTCAGGTTCTCTAGGTGTTCCCGAACCTGATCTGCTCCTACCCTGGGTCATTCTTCACTCTCCCAGACCCAGACAACACCCTCTGTGATTTGGGTGATGTCTTTTGAGTGGTTGCCAGTGAAGACTGAGGCAAAAAAGTTTTTGAATATTCAGCCTTCTCCATGTCCTCAGTAACCAGGTCACCTGTATCCTTCCGGAGAGGCCCCATATGCTCTCATTTTTCTTTTTTCTCTTATATACCTGTATGTAGGTCCTTTCTGCAAGTGATTTCCTTGTGTCCCTCATGTAATACTTCAACTATGTATAAAGTATTTAGATACTAAATAGTTAAAATGCACAAAAAGTATAAGTCAGAGACAGACTTTGGAAGAAATGTGAATAATGTTCCAATCACGGTGTCCTGATTATGACATTCTCACAGCACAAGGGAATGTGTCCATTTGGTAGCAAACCTTTTTCTACTTCTAGAAACTAAACCAACATTAACAACAAAATTTGTGCATGCTCTTCTTCATGAATTTCAGTGCATAATGCACGGAAAACAAGGTACTATCTTCTGGAAAATGTATAAATACAAGTGAGAAGGAAATTAAATACAAGAGATATTTCTTGGACATTCAGAAAATTCTAGATTCACATTTGTGTACAGCCTTAGGCATGTAACTTCAAAACAAAGAGCTGATCTGAGCTTTGATCAGAAGAGTCACTCATTGCCAAACAGCTTCAATTTTGTAGCATGAAGGTTAAACAGCAGCAGAAGACTTTTTCAGTAAAATGCTGGTGAATCAGCACCAGTATGAAATGCAGCTGGTTGCACTACACCTCAGCAACAACAAGAGGTATTTAGACAAGCAATAAATCCCAAACAATAGAATAATAAAATACACTTATTGCAGAGGACTGACTTCATTGCACCTCACAATGTAGGAGTTCAGATTCTTGAAGTATCACACTACATAAGGAAGGGTAAGAAATATGCAGCAGAAATAGAGTGGAAATCTTACTAGATATTACTCTGGTGTCTTGTTTCCTGATAGAAGAGGATTAATATCCTTTTCTAAAATGCTATCATCACACCCTTGATACCTATATGCCTGCACTGATTGCTTCAACAGAGACTTTGGCCTTAATTTCTTGTGGTAATGGTTCCTCACACCAGTTACATACTGTATGGAAATTTGTTTGGTTTTACCATGCTGGAATTTCCTGCTTTTCATTTAACAGTCTTCTACCTTTTTTGTGCATAGTGAGAGCAAAAGAAATGAAGCTCCTACTTTCCTCTCACCACATCATTTGTCATTTTATATGTATTTTTTCAGGCTTGTTATTGGGTTTTTTTCAAAGTAATCAATCCTAATCTAAAACTCCTCTCCAGCTGTTTTCATTGACTCATTTTTCATTTTCTTTGACATCCACAAACCTACTTCAATTCTGCTATATTATTTTCCAGGTGGAAAAGCAGCAGAGAATACATGCACAAAGACTGCACTACTGATTTATCTAACATCACTGAGATTATATAATGCACTCTGTACTTAAACATTTTTTTCTCTTACATGCCCATTGGAAGGTGTATATAGTATTAATGCTTGTATAAAGCCCAAGGTCTCCAGCTGAAACCCAGCACACAGAGACAGAAGCAGAGGAAGTCCTTTGCCTAAAAACCAGGAAGGGCAAAAAAACATGAAGAGCAATCAATTAATGTACTAACATTGCCAGACCAGATGACATACACAACTCATGAAATTTTAGTGATCCTTACATATATTCCATATACCTACATGATTACGAACATAGCTGTATGTTTCTGAGATACAGTAGGTGGAAGTAGCAAACACAACACTTAGGGTGTTCCTAATGACAACAGATTGAGATTAAACGGTGTGTTATACCAGATACATAAAAATATACCTATATTGTGTTACAGCAGTTAAAGCTGTGCCATATTTAATGTCCTACTGTGTAACAACATTAGATATTGATTTTACAGGTATAGTAACTGCAAGCTTTATTTGCAAGTAGTTTAGGACTGAATTGGGACTCTCAGTACTCAAGATCTTAAAAAATAGATACATAAAAATTATCATCTTGATGAATTCTGTGGGATGTTGTGGCAGGTGTTTCCTCCCCTAGCTGAGCTGTTGCTAGGCAGATTTCAGGGAATCTGCGACCTGGACTAGTCCGGACTTGACTCAGCCTGGGAATGAGACCTGGGCTGGTCTGGACTTGGTTACACCCAGGAAGTTGGCCAGCAGCCAATGAGAAGCCGAGATGGCCCCCATTCATCATGGACTAGTCTTTAAAATGGGGTTCTTGTGGTTGGCCTGCCGAGGTTGTAAAGTCTCCCCCTTGTTCTAGGGGACCCCTAGCAAGGTCGAGCAGGCAAGAACAAGACTCTCCGCTTGGTTAAGGTACCCCTAGCAAGGTCAACGAGGCGAGAACAGGGATCCCCGCTTGGTTAAGGTACCCCTAGTGAGGACAATCAGACAAGAATGGGAACCCCTGTCTTGATTGAGGTGAGTATATGATAATCCAGATTAGCATTCTTCTGTCAAGGGCTAGTGTTTGATCTTGATCTTTTCCTCAACTGATACCGAACCTTTACATTTGGAGGAGCTTATATTCCATAAATAAATTTAATTTAACTACATGTGTGAATTTATTTTTCGGATATGGGCGTGCTACTCACCGCCTTCTTTACAAATGTGAAGATTGTCTCTGAATGTAGGGTACTTGATCACCTTACATTCATCACGTTTTCTATGGGAAAAAAAGTGAATGTGAAATTAAAGGGTGGGTGCCAGACTCTTCTCAGTGGGTGACAGGACAAGGGACAATGGGCACAAACTGGAAAACAGGTCGTTCGACCTAAACATAAGGAAATACTTCTTTAGAGAACAGAGCACTGGAACAGGCTGCCCAGAGAGGTTGTGGAGTCCCCATTTCTGGAGAGTTTCAAAACCCACCTTGACATGTTGCTGTAGGATCTGCTCTAGCTGATCCTAATCTGGCAGGAGGGTTGGACTAGGTGATCTTTAGAGGTCTCTTCCAAACCCTACCATTCTCTGATTCTGTGAAAAGGAATGTAGAAAACCCAAGAATGACTGGAGG